>NW_028168826.1:0-32786 GCF_964237585.1 Gallinula chloropus
AAATTGAGAGGGGCTGCTTGTGGGCCCCCTGGGGGGCTTTCAGGCCAGCTAGGTCTTTGGCTGCTGGCCCCTTTCGTTTGGGAGCTATTGCTGGACGTTTGGCATGTTGGCCGGAGAGTGCTTTTCGGGCTGCGAACTGCAACCTTGCAGGTACCTCCAAGGTTCCCCACCCAGCGAAAGCCCCCAGACCCAAATTGAGAGGGGCTGCTTGTGGGCCCCCTGGGGGGCTTTCAGGCCAGCTAGGTCTTTGGCTGCTGGCCCCTTTCGTTTGGGAGCTATTGCTGGACGTTTGGCATGTTGGCCGGAGAGTGCTTCTCGGGCCGCCAACTGCAACCTTGCAGGTACCTCCAAGGTTCCCCGCCCAGCGAAAGCCCCCAGACCCAAATTGAGAGGGGCTGCTTGTGGGCCCCCTGGGGGGCTTTCAGGCCAGCTAGGTCTTTGGCTGCTGGCGCCTTTCGTTTGGGAGCTATTGCTGGACGTTTGGCATGTTGGCCGGAGAGTGCTTCTCGGGCCGCCAACTGCAACCTTGCAGGTACCTCCAAGGTTCCCCGCCCAGCGAAAGCCCCCAGACCCAAATTGAGAGGGGCTGCTTGTGGGCCCCCTGGGGGGTCTTTCAGGCCAGCTAGGTCTTTGGCTGCTGGCCCCTTTCGTTTGGGAGCTATTGCTGGACGTTTGGCATGTTGGCCGGAGAGTGCTTCTCGGGCCGCCAACTGCAACCCCGCAGGTACCTCCAAGGTTCCCCACCCAGCGAAAGCCCCCAGACCCAAATTGAGAGGGGCTGCTTGTGGGCCCCCTGGGGGGCTTTCAGGCCAGCTAGGTCTTTGGCTGCTGGCCCCTTTCGTTTGGGAGCTATTGCTGGACGTTTGGCATGTTGGCTGGAGAGTGCTTCTCGGGCCGCCAACTGCAACCTTGCAGGTACCTCCAAGGTTCCCCGCCCAGCGAAAGCCCCCAGACCCAAATTGAGAGGGGCTGCTTGTGGGCCCCCTGGGGGGCTTTCAGGCCAGCTAGGTCTTTGGCTGCTGGCCCCTTTCGTTTGGGAGCTATTGCTGGACGTTTGGCATGTTGGCCGGAGAGTGCTTTTCGGGCTGCCAACTGCAACCTTGCAGGTACCTCCAAGGTTCCCCGCCCAGCGAAAGCCCCCAGACCCAAATTGAGAGGGGCTGCTTGTGGGCCCCCTGGGGGGCTTTCAGGCCAGCTAGGTCTTTGGCTGCTGGCGCCTTTCGTTTGGGAGCTATTGCTGGACGTTTGGCATGTTGGCCGGAGAGTGCTTCTCGGGCCGCCAACTGCAACCTTGCAGGTACCTCCAAGGTTCCCCGCCCAGCGAAAGCCCCCAGACCCAAATTGAGAGGGGCTGCTTGTCGGCCCCCTGGGGGGTCTTTCAGGCCAGCTAGGTCTTTGGCTGCTGGCCCCTTTCGTTTGGGAGCTATTGCTGGACGTTTGGCATGTTGGCCGGAGAGTGCTTCTCGGGCCGCCAACTGCAACCCCACAGGTACCTCCAAGGTTCCCCACCCAGAGAAAGCCCCCAGACCCAAATTGAGAGGGGCTGCTTGTGGGCCCCCTGGGGGGCTTTCAGGCCAGCTAGGTCTTTGGCTGCTGGCCCCTTTCGTTTGGGAGCTATTGCTGGACGTTTGGCATGTTGGCCTGAGAGTGCTTCTCGGGCCGCCAACTGCAACCTTGCAGGTACCTCCAAGGTTCCCCGCCCAGCGAAAGCCCCCAGACCCAAATTGAGAGGGGCTGCTTGTGGGCCCCCTGGGGGGCTTTCAGGCCAGCTAGGTCTTTGGCTGCTGGCCCCTTTCGTTTGGGAGCTATTGCTGGACGTTTGGCATGTTGGCCGGAGAGTGCTTCTCGGGCCGCCAACTGCAACCTTGCAGGTACCTCCAAAGTTCCCCGCCCAGCGAAAGCCCCCAGACCCAAATTGAGAGGGGCTGCTTGTGGGCCCCCTGGGGGGCTTTCAGGCCAGCTAGGTCTTTGACTGCTTGCCCTTTCGTTTGGGAGCTATTGCTGGACGTTTGGCATGTTGGCTGTAGAGTGCTTCTCGGGCCGCGAACTGCAACCTTGCAGGTACCTCCAAGGTTCCCCGCCCAGCGAAAGCCCCCAGACCCAAATTGAGAGGGGCTGCTTGTGGGCCCCCTGGGGGGCTTTCAGGCCAGCTAGGTCTTTGGCTGCTGGCCCCTTTCGTTTGGGAGCTATTGCTGGACGTTTGGCATGTTGGCCGGAGAGTGCTTCTCGGGCCGCCAACTGCAACCTTGCAGGTACCTCCAAGGTTCCCCACCCAGCGAAAGCCCCCAGACCCAAATTGAGAGGGGCTGCTTGTGGGCCCCCTGGGGGGCTTTCAGGCCAGCTAGGTCTTTGGCTGCTGGCCCCTTTCGTTTGGGAGCTATTGCTGGACGTTTGGCATGTTGGCCGGAGAGTGCTTTTCGGGCTGCGAACTGCAACCTTGCAGGTACCTCCAAGGTTCCCCGCCCAGCGAAAGCCCCCAGACCCAAATTGAGAGGGGCTGCTTGTGGGCCCCCTGGGGGGCTTTCAGGCCAGCTAGGTCTTTGGCTGCTTGCCCTTTCGTTTGGGAGCTATTGCTGGACGTTTGGCATGTTGGCCGGAGAGTGCTTCTCGGGCCGCGAACTGCAACCTTGCAGGTACCTCCAAGGTTTCCTGCCCAGCGAAATCCTACAGACCCAAATTGAGAGGGGCAGCTTGTGGGCCCCCTGGGGGGCTTTCAGGCCAGCTAGGTCTTTGGCTGCTGGCCCCTTTCGTTTGGGAGCTATTGCTGGACGATGGCATGTTGGCCGGAGAGTGCTTCTCGGGCCTCCAACTGCAACCTTGCAGGTACCTCCAAGGTTCCCCGCCCAGCGAAAGCCCCCAGACCCAAATTGAGAGGGGCTGCTTGTGGGCCCCCTGGGGGGCTTTCAGGCCAGCTAGGTCTTTGGCTGCTGGCTCCTTTCGTTTGGGAGCTATTGCTGGACTTTGGCATGTTGGCCGGAGAGTGCTTTTCAGGCTGCGAACTGCAACCTTGCAGGTACCTCCAAGGTTCCCCGCCCAGCGAAAGCCCCCAGACCCAAATTGAGAGGGGCTGCTTGTGGGCCCCCTGGGGGGCTTTCAGGCCAGCTAGGTCTTTGGCTGCTGGCCCCTTTCGTTTGGGAGCTATTGCTGGACGTTTGGCATGTTGGCCGGAGAGTGCTTCTCGGGCCGCCAACTGCAACCTTGCAGGTACCTCCAAGGTTCCCCGCCCAGCGAAAGCCCCCAGACCCAAATTGAGAGGGGCTGCTTGTGGGCCCCCTGGGGGGCTTTCAGGCCAGCTAGGTCTTTGGCTGCTGGCCCCTTTCGTTTGGGAGCTATTGCTGGACATTTGGCATGTTGGCCGGAGAGTGCTTTTCGGGCTGCGAACAGCAACCTTGCAGGTACCTCCAAGGTTTCCTGCCCAGCAAAAGCCCCCAGACCCAAATTGAGAGGGGCTGCTTGTGGGCCCCCTGGGGGGCTTTCAGGCCAGCTAGGTCTTTGGCTGCTGGCCCCTTTCGTTTGGGAGCTATTGCTGGACGTTTGGCATGTTGGCCGGAGAGTGCTTTTCGGGCTGCGAACTGCAACCTTGCAGGTACTTCCAAGGTTCCCCGCCCAGCGAAAGCCCCCAGACCCAAATTGAGAGGGGCTGCTTGTGGGCCCCCTGGGGGGCTTTCAGGCCAGCTAGGTCTTTGGCTGCTGGCCCCTTTCGTTTGGGAGCTATTGCTGGACGTTTGGCATGTTGGCCGGAGAGTGCTTCTCGGGCCGCCAACTGCAACCTTGCAGGTACCTCCAAGGTTCCCCACCCAGCGAAAGCCCCCAGACCCAAATTGAGAGGGGCTGCTTGTGGGCCCCCTGGGGGGCTTTCAGGCCAGCTAGGTCTTTGGCTGCTGGCCCCTTTCGTTTGGGAGCTATTGCTGGACGTTTGGCATGTTGGCCGGAGAGTGCTTCTCGGGCCGCCAACTGCAACCTTGCAGGTACCTCCAAGGTTCCCCGCCCAGCGAAAGCCCCCAGACCCAAATTGAGAGGGGCTGCTTGTGGGCCCCCTGGGGGGCTTTCAGGCCAGCTAGGTCTTTGGCTGCTGGCCCCTTTCGTTTGGGAGCTATTGCTGGACGTTTGGCATGTTGGCCGGAGAGTGCTTCTCGGGCCGCCAACTGCAACCTTGCAGGTACCTCCAAGGTTCCCCGCCCAGCGAAAGCCCCCAGACCCAAATTGAGAGGGGCTGCTTGTGGGCCCCCTGGGGGGCTTTCAGGCCAGCTAGGTCTTTGGCTGCTGGCCCCTTTCGTTTGGGAGCTATTGCTGGACGTTTGGCATGTTGGCCGGAGAGTGCTTCTCGGGCCGCCAACTGCAACCTTGCAGGTACCTCCAAGGTTCCCCGCCCAGCGAAAGCCCCCAGACCCAAATTGAGAGGGGCTGCTTGTGGGCCCCCTGGGGGGCTTTCAGGCCAGCTAGGTCTTTGGCTGCTGGCCCCTTTCGTTTGGGAGCTATTGCTGGACGTTTGGCATGTTGGCCGGAGAGTGCTTCTCGGGCCGCCAACTGCAACCTTGCAGGTACCTCCAAGGTTCCCCGCCCAGCGAAAGCCCCCAGACCCAAATTGAGAGGGGCTGCTTGTGGGCCCCCTGGGGGGCTTTCAGGCCAGCTAGGTCTTTGGCTGCTGGCCCCTTTCGTTTGGGAGCTATTGCTGGACGTTTGGCATGTTGGCCGGAGAGTGCTTCTCGGGCCGCCAACTGCAACCTTGCAGGTACCTCCAAGGTTCCCCGCCCAGCGAAAGCCCCCAGACCCAAATTGAGAGGGGCTGCTTGTGGGCCCCCTGGGGGGCTTTCAGGCCAGCTAGGTCTTTGGCTGCTGGCCCCTTTCGTTTGGGAGCTATTGCTGGACGTTTGGCATGTTGGCCGGAGAGTGCTTCTCGGGCCGCCAACTGCAACCTTGCAGGTACCTCCAAGGTTCCCCTCGCAGAAAAATCCCCCAGACCCAAATTGAGAGGGGCTGCTTGTGGGCCCCCTGGGGGGCTTTCAGGCCAGCTAGGTCTTTGGCTGCTGGCCCCTTTCGTTTGGGAGCTATTGCTGGACGTTTGGCATGTTGGCCGGAGAGTGCTTCTCGGGCCGCCAACTGCAACCTTGCAGGTACCTCCAAGGTTCCCCGCCCAGAGAAAGTCCCCAGACCCAAATTGAGAGGTGCTGCTTGTGGGCCCCCTGGGGGGCTTTCAGGCCAGCTAGGTCTTTGGCTGCTGGCCCCTTTCGTTTGGGAGCTATTGCTGGACGTTTGGCATGTTGGCCAGAGAGTGCTTCTCGGGCCGCCAACTGCAACCTTGCAGGTACCTCCAAGGTTCCCCTCGCAGCAAAAGCCCCCAGACCCAAATTGAGAGGGGCTGCTTGTGGGCCCCCTGGGGGGCTTTCAGGCCAGCTAGGTCTTTGGCTGCTGGCCCCTTTCGTTTGGGAGCTATTGCTGGACGTTTGGCATGTTGGCCGGAGAGTGCTTCTCGGGCCGCCAACTGCAACCTTGCAGGTACCTCCAAGGTTCCCCTCGCAGAAAAAGCCCCCAGACCCAAATTGAGAGGGGCTGCTTGTGGGCCCCCTGGGGGGCTTTCAGGCCAGCTAGGTCTTTGGCTGCTGGCCCCTTTCGTTTGGGAGCTATTGCTGGACGTTTGGCATGTTGGCCGGAGAGTGCTTCTCGGGCCGCCAACTGCAACCTTGCAGGTACCTCCAAGGTTCCCCTCGCAGAAAAATCCCCCAGACCCAAATTGAGAGGGGCTGCTTGTGGGCCCCCTGGGGGGCTTTCAGGCCAGCTAGGTCTTTGGCTGCTGGCCCCTTTCGTTTGGGAGCTATTGCTGGACGTTTGGCATGTTGGCCGGAGAGTGCTTCTCGGGCCGCCAACTGCAACCTTGCAGGTACCTCCAAGGTTCCCCGCCCAGAGAAAGTCCCCAGACCCAAATTGAGAGGTGCTGCTTGTGGGCCCCCTGGGGGGCTTTCAGGCCAGCTAGGTCTTTGGCTGCTGGCCCCTTTCGTTTGGGAGCTATTGCTGGACGTTTGGCATGTTGGCCAGAGAGTGCTTCTCGGGCCGCCAACTGCAACCTTGCAGGTACCTCCAAGGTTCCCCTCGCAGCAAAAGCCCCCAGACCCAAATTGAGAGGGGCTGCTTGTGGGCCCCCTGGGGGGCTTTCAGGCCAGCTAGGTCTTTGGCTGCTGGCCCCTTTCGTTTGGGAGCTATTGCTGGACGTTTGGCATGTTGGCCGGAGAGTGCTTCTCGGGCCGCCAACTGCAACCTTGCAGGTACCTCCAAGGTTCCCCTCGCAGAAAAAGCCCCCAGACCCAAATTGAGAGGGGCTGCTTGTGGGCCCCCTGGGGGGCTTTCAGGCCAGCTAGGTCTTTGGCTGCTGGCCCCTTTCGTTTGGGAGCTATTGCTGGACGTTTGGCATGTTGGCCGGAGAGTGCTTCTCGGGCTGCGAACTTCAACCTTGCAGGTACCTCCAAGGTTCCCCGCCCAGCGAAAGCCCCCAGACCCAAATTGAGAGGGGCTGCTTGTGGGCCCCCTGGGGGGCTTTCAGGCCAGCTAGGTCTTTGGCTGCTGGCCCCTTTCGTTTGGGAGCTATTGCTGGACGTTTGGCATGTTGGCCGGAGAGTGCTTCTCGGGCCGCCAACTGCAACCTTGCAGGTACCTCCAAGGTTCCCCGCCCAGCGAAAGCCCCCAGACCCAAATTGAGAGGGGCTGCTTGTGGGCCCCCTGGGGGGCTTTCAGGCCAGCTAGGTCTTTGGCTGCTGGCCCCTTTCGTTTGGGAGCTATTGCTGGACGTTTGGCATGTTGGCCGGAGAGTGCTTCTCGGGCCGCCAACTGCAACCTTGCAGGTACCTCCAAGGTTCCCCGCCCAGCGAAAGCCCCCAGACCCAAATTGAGAGGGGCTGCTTGTGGGCCCCCTGGGGGGCTTTCAGGCCAGCTAGGTCTTTGGCTGCTGGCCCCTTTCGTTTGGGAGCTATTGCTGGACGTTTGGCATGTTGGCCGGAGAGTGCTTCTCGGGCCGCCAACTGCAACCTTGCAGGTACCTCCAAGGTTCCCCGCCCAGCGAAAGCCCCCAGACCCAAATTGAGAGGGGCTGCTTGTGGGCCCCCTGGGGGGCTTTCAGGCCAGCTAGGTCTTTGGCTGCTGGCCCCTTTCGTTTGGGAGCTATTGCTGGACGTTTGGCATGTTGGCCGGAGAGTGCTTCTCGGGCCGCCAACTGCAACCTTGCAGGTACCTCCAAGGTTCCCCGCCCAGAGAAAGCCCCCAGACCCAAATTGAGAGGGGCTGCTTGTGGGCCCCCTGGGGGGCTTTCAGGCCAGCTAGGTCTTTGGCTGCTGGCCCCTTTCGTTTGGGAGCTATTGCTGGACGTTTGGCATGTTGGCCGGAGAGTGCTTCTCGGGCCGCCAACTGCAACCTTGCAGGTACCTCCAAGGTTCCCCGCCCAGCGAAAGCCCCCAGACCCAAATTGAGAGGGGCTGCTTGTGGGCCCCCTGGGGGGCTTTCAGGCCAGCTTGGTCTTTGGCTGCTGGCCCCTTTCGTTTGGGAGCTATTGCTGGACGTTTGGCATGTTGGCCGGAGAGTGCTTCTCGGGCCGCCAACTGGAACCCCACAGGTACCTCCAAGGTTCCCCGCCCAGCGAAAGCCCCCAGACCCAAATTGAGAGGGGCTGCTTGTGGGCCCCCTGGGGGGCTTTCAGGCCAGCTAGGTCTTTGGCTGCTGGCCCCTTTCGTTTGGGAGCTATTGCTGGACGTTTGGCATGTTGGCCGGAGAGTGCTTCTCGGGCCGCGAACTGCAACCCCACAGGTACCTCCAAGGTTCCCCGCCCAGCGAAAGCCCCCAGACCCAAATTGAGAGGGGCTGCTTGTGGGCCCCCTGGGGGGCTTTCAGGCCAGCTAGGTCTTTGGCTGCTGGCCCCTTTCGTTTGGGAGCTATTGCTGGACGTTTGGCATGTTGGCCGGAGAGTGCTTTTCGGGCTGCGAACTGCAACCTTGCAGGTACCTCCAAAGTTCCCCGCCCAGCGAAAGCCCCCAGACCCAAATTGAGAGGGGCTGCTTGTGGGCCCCCTGGGGGGCTTTCAGGCCAGCTAGGTCTTTGGCTGCTTGCCCTTTCGTTTGGGAGCTATTGCTGGACGTTTGGCATGTTGGCTGTAGAGTGCTTCTCGGGCCGCGAACTGCAACCTTGCAGGTACCTCCAAGGTTCCCCGCCCAGCGAAAGCCCCCAGACCCAAATTGAGAGGGGCTGCTTGTGGGCCCCCTGGGGGGCTTTCAGGCCAGCTAGGTCTTTGGGTGCTGGCCCCTTTCGTTTGGGAGCTATTGCTGGACGTTTGGCATGTTGGCCGGAGAGTGCTTCTCGGGCCGCCAACTGCAACCTTGCAGGTACCTCCAAGGTTCCCCGCCCAGCGAAAGCCCCCAGACCCAAATTGAGAGGGGCTGCTTGTGGGCCCCCTGGGGGGCTTTCAGGCCAGCTAGGTCTTTGGCTGCTGGCCCCTTTCGTTTGGGAGCTATTGCTGGACGTTTGGCATGTTGGCCGGAGAGTGCTTCTCGGGCCGCCAACTGCAACCTTGCAGGTACCTCCAAGGTTCCCCGCCCAGCGAAAGCCCCCAGACCCAAATTGAGAGGGGCTGCTTGTGGGCCCCCTGGGGGGCTTTCAGGCCAGCTAGGTCTTTGGCTGCTGGCCCCTTTCGTTTGGGAGCTATTGCTGGACGTTTGGCATGTTGGCCGGAGAGTGCTTCTCGGGCCGCGAACTGCAACCCCACAGGTACCTCCAAGGTTCCCCGCCCAGCGAAAGCCCCCAGACCCAAATTGAGAGGGGCTGCTTGTGGGCCCCCTGGGGGGCTTTCAGGCCAGCTAGGTCTTTGGCTGCTGGCCCCTTTCGTTTGGGAGCTATTGCTGGACGTTTGGCATGTTGGCCGGAGAGTGCTTTTCGGGCTGCGAACTGCAACCTTGCAGGTACCTCCAAGGTTCCCCGCCCAGCGAAAGCCCCCAGACGCAAATTGAGAGGGGCTGCTTGTGGGCCCCCTGGGGGGCTTTCAGGCCAGCTAGGTCTTTGGCTGCTTGCCCTTTCGTTTGGGAGCTATTGCTGGACGTTTGGCATGTTGGCTGTAGAGTGCTTCTCGGGCCGCGAACTGCAACCTTGCAGGTACCTCCAAGGTTCCCCGCCCAGCGAAAGCCCCCAGACCCAAATTGAGAGGGGCTGCTTGTGGGCCCCCTGGGGGGCTTTCAGGCCAGCTAGGTCTTTGGCTGCTGGCCCCTTTCGTTTGGGAGCTATTGCTGGACGTTTGGCATGTTGGCCGGAGAGTGCTTCTCGGGCCGCCAACTGCAACCTTGCAGGTACCTCCAAGGTTCCCCGCCCAGCGAAAGCCCCCAGACCCAAATTGAGAGGGGCTGCTTGTGGGCCCCCTGGGGGGCTTTCAGGCCAGCTAGGTCTTTGGCTGCTGGCCCCTTTCGTTTGGGAGCTATTGCTGGACGTTTGGCATGTTGGCCGGAGAGTGCTTCTCGGGCCGCCAACTGCAACCTTGCAGGTACCTCCAAGGTTCCCCGCCCAGCGAAAGCCCCCAGACCCAAATTGAGAGGGGCTGCTTGTGGGCCCCCTGGGGGGCTTTCAGGCCAGCTAGGTCTTTGGCTGCTGGCCCCTTTCGTTTGGGAGCTATTGCTGGACGTTTGGCATGTTGGCCGGAGAGTGCTTCTCGGGCCGCGAACTGCAACCCCACAGGTACCTCCAAGGTTCCCCGCCCAGCGAAAGCCCCCAGACCCAAATTGAGAGGGGCTGCTTGTGGGCCCCCTGGGGGGCTTTCAGGCCAGCTAGGTCTTTGGCTGCTGGCCCCTTTCGTTTGGGAGCTATTGCTGGACGTTTGGCATGTTGGCCGGAGAGTGCTTCTCGGGCCGCCAACTGCAACCTTGCAGGTACCTCCAAGGTTCCCCTCGCAGAAAAAGCCCCCAGACCCAAATTGAGAGGGGCTGCTTGTGGGCCCCCTGGGGGGCTTTCAGGCCAGCTAGGTCTTTGGCTGCTGGCCCCTTTCGTTTGGGAGCTATTGCTGGACGTTTGGCATGTTGGCCGGAGAGTGCTTCTCGGGCCGCGAACTGCAACCTTGCAGGTACCTCCAAGGTTCCCCGCCCAGCGAAAGCCCCCAGACCCAAATTGAGAGGGGCTGCTTGTGGGCCCCCTGGGGGGCTTTCAGGCCAGCTAGGTCTTTGGCTGCTGGCGCCTTTCGTTTGGGAGCTATTGCTGGACGTTTGGCATGTTGGCCGGAGAGTGCTTCTCGGGCCGCCAACTGCAACCTTGCAGGTACCTCCAAGGTTCCCCGCCCAGCGAAAGCCCCCAGACCCAAATTGAGAGGGGCTGCTTGTGGGCCCCCTGGGGGGCTTTCAGGCCAGCTAGGTCTTTGGCTGCTGGCCCCTTTCGTTTGGGAGCTATTGCTGGACGTTTGGCATGTTGGCCGGAGAGTGCTTCTCGGGCCGCCAACTGGAACCCCACAGGTACCTCCAATGTTCCCCACCCAGCGAAAGCCCCCAGACCCAAATTGAGAGGGGCTGCTTGTGGGCCCCCTGGGGGGCTTTCAGGCCAGCTAGGTCTTTGGCTGCTGGCCCCTTTCGTTTGGGAGCTATTGCTGGACGTTTGGCATGTTGGCCGGAGAGTGCTTCTCGGGCTGCGAACTGCAACCTTGCAGGTACCTCCAAGGTTCCCCGCCCAGCGAAAGCCCCCAGACCCAAATTGAGAGGGGCTGCTTGTGGGCCCCCTGGGGGGCTTTCAGGCCAGCTAGGTCTTTGGCTGCTGGCCCCTTTCGTTTGGGAGCTATTGCTGGACGTTTGGCATGTTGGCCGGAGAGTGCTTCTCGGGCCGCCAACTGCAACCTTGCAGGTACCTCCAAGGTTTCCTGCCCAGCGAAAGCCCCCAGACCCAAATTGAGAGGGGCTGCTTGTGGGCCCCCTGGGGGGCTTTCAGGCCAGCTAGGTCTTTGGCTGCTGGCCCCTTTCGTTTGGGAGCTATTGCTGGACGTTTGGCATGTTGGCCGGAGAGTGCTTCTCGGGCCGCCAACTGCAACCTTGCAGGTACCTCCAAGGTTTCCTGCCCAGCGAAAGCCTCCAGACCCAAATTGAGAGGGGCAGCTTGTGGGCCCCCTGGGGGGCTTTCAGGCCAGCTAGGTCTTTGGCTGCTGGCCCCTTTCGTTTGGGAGCTATTGCTGGACGATGGCATGTTGGCCGGAGAGTGCTTCTCGGGCCTCCAACTGCAACCTTGCAGGTACCTCCAAGGTTCCCCGCCCAGCGAAAGCCCCCAGACCCAAATTGAGAGGGGCTGCTTGTGGGCCCCCTGGGGGGCTTTCAGGCCAGCTAGGTCTTTGGCTGCTGGCTCCTTTCGTTTGGGAGCTATTGCTGGACGTTTGGCATGTTGGCCGGAGAGTGCTTTTCAGGCTGCGAACTGCAACCTTGCAGGTACCTCCAAGGTTCCCCGCCCAGCGAAAGCCCCCAGACCCAAATTGAGAGGGGCTGCTTGTGGGCCCCCTGGGGGGCTTTCAGGCCAGCTAGGTCTTTGGCTGCTGGCCGCTTTCGTTTGGGAGCTATTGCTGGACGTTTGGCATGTTGGCCGGAGAGTGCTTCTCGGGCCGCGAACTGCAACCTTGCAGGTACCTCCAAGGTTCCCCGCCCAGCGAAAGCCCCCAGACCCAAATTGAGAGGGGCTGCTTGTGGGCCCCCGGGGGGGCTTTCAGGCCAGCTAGGTCTTTGGCTGCTGGCCCCTTTCGTTTGGGAGCTATTGCTGGACGTTTGGCATGTTGGCCGGAGAGTGCTTTTCGGGCTGCGAACAGCAACCTTGCAGGTACCTCCAAGGTTTCCTGCCCAGCAAAAGCCCCCAGACCCAAATTGAGAGGGGCTGCTTGTGGGCCCCCTGGGGGGCTTTCAGGCCAGCTAGGTCTTTGGCTGCTGGCCCCTTTCGTTTGGGAGCTATTGCTGGACGTTTGGCATGTTGGCCGGAGAGTGCTTTTCGGGCTGCGAACTGCAACCTTGCAGGTACCTCCAAGGTTCCCCGCCCAGCGAAAGCCCCCAGACCCAAATTGAGAGGGGCTGCTTGTGGGCCCCCTGGGGGGCTTTCAGGCCAGCTAGGTCTTTGGCTGCTGGCCCCTTTCGTTTGGGAGCTATTGCTGGACGTTTGGCATGTTGGCCGGAGAGTGCTTCTCGGGCCGCCAACTGCAACCTTGCAGGTACCTCCAAGGTTCCCCGCCCAGCGAAAGCCCCCAGACCCAAATTGAGAGGGGCTGCTTGTGGGCCCCCTGGGGGGCTTTCAGGCCAGCTAGGTCTTTGGCTGCTGGCCCCTTTCGTTTGGGAGCTATTGCTGGACGTTTGGCATGTTGGCCGGAGAGTGCTTCTCGGGCCGCCAACTGCAACCTTGCAGGTACCTCCAAGGTTCCCCGCCCAGCGAAAGCCCCCAGACCCAAATTGAGAGGGGCTGCTTGTGGGGCCCCTGGGGGGCTTTCAGGCCAGCTAGGTCTTTGGCTGCTGGCCCCTTTCGTTTGGGAGCTATTGCTGGACGTTTGGCATGTTGGCCGGAGAGTGCTTCTCGGGCCGCCAACTGCAACCTTGCAGGTACCTCCAAGGTTCCCCGCCCAGCGAAAGCCCCCAGACCCAAATTGAGAGGGGCTGCTTGTGGGCCCCCTGGGGGGCTTTCAGGCCAGCTAGGTCTTTGGCTGCTGGCCCCTTTCGTTTGGGAGCTATTGCTGGACGTTTGGCATGTTGGCCGGAGAGTGCTTCTCGGGCCGCCAACTGCAACCTTGCAGGTACCTCCAAGGTTCCCCGCCCAGCGAAAGCCCCCAGACCCAAATTGAGAGGGGCTGCTTGTGGGCCCCCTGGGGGGCTTTCAGGCCAGCTAGGTCTTTGGCTGCTGGCCCCTTTCGTTTGGGAGCTATTGCTGGACGTTTGGCATGTTGGCCTGAGAGTGCTTCTCGGGCCGCCAACTGCAACCTTGCAGGTACCTCCAAGGTTCCCCGCCCAGCGAAAGCCCCCAGACCCAAATTGAGAGGGGCTGCTTGTGGGCCCCCTGGGGGGCTTTCAGGCCAGCTAGGTCTTTGGCTGCTGGCCCCTTTCGTTTGGGAGCTATTGCTGGACGTTTGGCATGTTGGCCGGAGAGTGCTTTTCGGGCTGCCAACTGCAACCTTGCAGGTACCTCCAAGGTTCCCCGCCCAGCGAAAGCCCCCAGACCCAAATTGAGAGGGGCTGCTTGTGGGCCCCCTGGGGGGCTTTCAGGCCAGCTAGGTCTTTGGCTGCTGGCGCCTTTCGTTTGGGAGCTATTGCTGGACGTTTGGCATGTTGGCCGGAGAGTGCTTCTCGGGCCGCCAACTGCAACCTTGCAGGTACCTCCAAGGTTCCCCGCCCAGCGAAAGCCCCCAGACCCAAATTGAGAGGGGCTGCTTGTGGGCCCCCTGGGGGGCTTTCAGGCCAGCTAGGTCTTTGGCTGCTGGCCCCTTTCGTTTGGGAGCTATTGCTGGACGTTTGGCATGTTGGCCGGAGAGTGCTTTTCGGGCTTCGAACTGCAACCTTGCCGGTACCTCCAAGGTTCCCCGCCCAGCGAAAGCCCCCAGACCCAAATTGAGAGGGGCTGCTTGTGGGCCCCCTGGGGGGCTTTCAGGCCAGCTAGGTCTTTGGCTGCTGGCTCCTTTCGTTTGGGAGCTATTGCTGGACGTTTGGCATGTTGGCCGGAGAGTGCTTCTCGGGCCGCCAACTGCAACCTTGCAGGTACCTCCAAGGTTCCCCGCCCAGCGAAAGCCCCCAGACCCAAATTGAGAGGGGCTGCTTGTGGGCCCCCTGGGGGGCTTTCAGGCCAGCTAGGTCTTTGGCTGCTGGCGCCTTTCGTTTGGGAGCTATTGCTGGACGTTTGGCATGTTGGCCGGAGAGTGCTTCTCGGGCCGCCAACTGCAACCTTGCAGGTACCTCCAAGGTTCCCCGCCCAGCGAAAGCCCCCAGACCCAAATTGAGAGGGGCTGCTTGTGGGCCCCCTGGGGGGTCTTTCAGGCCAGCTAGGTCTTTGGCTGCTGGCCCCTTTCGTTTGGGAGCTATTGCTGGACGTTTGGCATGTTGGCCGGAGAGTGCTTCTCGGGCCGCCAACTGCAACCTTGCAGGTACCTCCAAGGTTCCCCGCCCAGCGAAAGCCCCCAGACCCAAATTGAGAGGGGCTGCTTGTGGGCCCCCTGGGGGGCTTTCAGGCCAGCTAGGTCTTTGGCTGCTGGCCCCTTTCGTTTGGGAGCTATTGCTGGACGTTTGGCATGTTGGCCGGAGAGTGCTTTTCGGGCTGCGAACTGCAACCTTGCAGGTACCTCCAAGGTTCCCCGCCCAGCGAAAGCCCCCAGACCCAAATTGAGAGGGGCTGCTTGTGGGCCCCCTGGGGGGCTTTCAGGCCAGCTAGGTCTTTGGCTGCTGGCCCCTTTCGTTTGGGAGCTATTGCTGGACGTTTGGCATGTTGGCCGGAGAGTGCTTCTCGGGCCGCCAACTGCAACCTTGCAGGTACCTCCAAGGTTCCCCGCCCAGCGAAAGCCCCCAGACCCAAATTGAGAGGGGCTGCTTGTGGGCCCCCTGGGGGGCTTTCAGGCCAGCTAGGTCTTTGGCTGCTGGCGCCTTTCGTTTGGGAGCTATTGCTGGACGTTTGGCATGTTGGCCGGAGAGTGCTTCTCGGGCCGCCAACTGCAACCTTGCAGGTACCTCCAAGGTTCCCCGCCCAGCGAAAGCCCCCAGACCCAAATTGAGAGGGGCTGCTTGTGGGCCCCCTGGGGGGTCTTTCAGGCCAGCTAGGTCTTTGGCTGCTGGCCCCTTTCGTTTGGGAGCTATTGCTGGACGTTTGGCATGTTGGCCTGAGAGTGCTTCTCGGGCCGCCAACTGCAACCTTGCAGGTACCTCCAAGGTTCCCCGCCCAGCGAAAGCCCCCAGACCCAAATTGAGAGGGGCTGCTTGTGGGCCCCCTGGGGGGCTTTCAGGCCAGCTAGGTCTTTGGCTGCTGGCCCCTTTCGTTTGGGAGCTATTGCTGGACGTTTGGCATGTTGGCCGGAGAGTGCTTTTCGGGCTGCCAACTGCAACCTTGCAGGTACCTCCAAAGTTCCCCGCCCAGCGAAAGCCCCCAGACGCAAATTGAGAGGGGCTGCTTGTGGGCCCCCTGGGGGGCTTTCAGGCCAGCTAGGTCTTTGACTGCTTGCCCTTTCGTTTGGGAGCTATTGCTGGACGTTTGGCATGTTGGCTGTAGAGTGCTTCTCGGGCCGCGAACTGCAACCTTGCAGGTACCTCCAAGGTTCCCCGCCCAGCGAAAGCCCCCAGACCCAAATTGAGAGGGGCTGCTTGTGGGCCCCCTGGGGGGCTTTCAGGCCAGCTAGGTCTTTGGCTGCTGGCCCCTTTCGTTTGGGAGCTATTGCTGGACGTTTGGCATGTTGGCCGGAGAGTGCTTCTCGGGCCGCCAACTGCAACCTTGCAGGTACCTCCAAGGTTCCCCGCCCAGCGAAAGCCCCCAGACCCAAATTGAGAGGGGCTGCTTGTGGGCCCCCTGGGGGGCTTTCAGGCCAGCTAGGTCTTTGGCTGCTGGCCCCTTTCGTTTGGGAGCTATTGCTGGACGTTTGGCATGTTGGCCGGAGAGTGCTTCTCGGGCTGCGAACTGCAACCTTGCAGGTACCTCCAAGGTTCCCCGCCCAGCGAAAGCCCCCAGACCCAAATTGAGAGGGGCTGCTTGTGGGCCCCCTGGGGGGCTTTCAGGCCAGCTAGGTCTTTGGCTGCTTGCCCTTTCGTTTGGGAGCTATTGCTGGACGTTTGGCATGTTGGCCGGAGAGTGCTTCTCGGGCCGCGAACTGCAACCTTGCAGGTACCTCCAAGGTTTCCTGCCCAGCGAAATCCTACAGACCCAAATTGAGAGGGGCAGCTTGTGGGCCCCCTGGGGGGCTTTCAGGCCAGCTAGGTCTTTGGCTGCTGGCCCCTTTCGTTTGGGAGCTATTGCTGGACGATGGCATGTTGGCCGGAGAGTGCTTCTCGGGCCTCCAACTGCAACCTTGCAGGTACCTCCAAGGTTCCCCGCCCAGCGAAAGCCCCCAGACCCAAATTGAGAGGGGCTGCTTGTGGGCCCCCTGGGGGGCTTTCAGGCCAGCTAGGTCTTTGGCTGCTGGCTCCTTTCGTTTGGGAGCTATTGCTGGACTTTGGCATGTTGGCCGGAGAGTGCTTTTCAGGCTGCGAACTGCAACCTTGCAGGTACCTCCAAGGTTCCCCGCCCAGCGAAAGCCCCCAGACCCAAATTGAGAGGGGCTGCTTGTGGGCCCCCTGGGGGGCTTTCAGGCCAGCTAGGTCTTTGGCTGCTGGCCCCTTTCGTTTGGGAGCTATTGCTGGACGTTTGGCATGTTGGCCTGAGAGTGCTTCTCGGGCCGCCAACTGCAACCTTGCAGGTACCTCCAAGGTTCCCCGCCCAGCGAAAGCCCCCAGACCCAAATTGAGAGGGGCTGCTTGTGGGCCCCCTGGGGGGCTTTCAGGCCAGCTAGGTCTTTGGCTGCTGGCCCCTTTCGTTTGGGAGCTATTGCTGGACGTTTGGCATGTTGGCCGGAGAGTGCTTTTCGGGCTGCGAACTGCAACCTTGCAGGTACCTCCAAGGTTCCCCGCCCAGCGAAAGCCCCCAGACCCAAATTGAGAGGGGCTGCTTGTGGGCCCCCTGGGGGGCTTTCAGGCCAGCTAGGTCTTTGGCTGCTGGCCCCTTTCGTTTGGGAGCTATTGCTGGACGTTTGGCATGTTGGCCGGAGAGTGCTTCTCGGGCCGCCAACTGCAACCTTGCAGGTACCTCCAAGGTTCCCCGCCCAGCGAAAGCCCCCAGACCCAAATTGAGAGGGGCTGCTTGTGGGCCCCCTGGGGGGCTTTCAGGCCAGCTAGGTCTTTGGCTGCTGGCGCCTTTCGTTTGGGAGCTATTGCTGGACGTTTGGCATGTTGGCCGGAGAGTGCTTCTCGGGCCGCCAACTGCAACCTTGCAGGTACCTCCAAGGTTCCCCGCCCAGCGAAAGCCCCCAGACCCAAATTGAGAGGGGCTGCTTGTGGGCCCCCTGGGGGGTCTTTCAGGCCAGCTAGGTCTTTGGCTGCTGGCCCCTTTCGTTTGGGAGCTATTGCTGGACGTTTGGCATGTTGGCCGGAGAGTGCTTCTCGGGCCGCCAACTGCAACCCCGCAGGTACCTCCAAGGTTCCCCACCCAGCGAAAGCCCCCAGACCCAAATTGAGAGGGGCTGCTTGTGGGCCCCCTGGGGGGCTTTCAGGCCAGCTAGGTCTTTGGCTGCTGGCCCCTTTCGTTTGGGAGCTATTGCTGGACGTTTGGCATGTTGGCTGGAGAGTGCTTCTCGGGCCGCCAACTGCAACCTTGCAGGTACCTCCAAGGTTCCCCGCCCAGCGAAAGCCCCCAGACCCAAATTGAGAGGGGCTGCTTGTGGGCCCCCTGGGGGGCTTTCAGGCCAGCTAGGTCTTTGGCTGCTGGCCCCTTTCGTTTGGGAGCTATTGCTGGACGTTTGGCATGTTGGCCGGAGAGTGCTTTTCGGGCTGCCAACTGCAACCTTGCAGGTACCTCCAAGGTTCCCCGCCCAGCGAAAGCCCCCAGACCCAAATTGAGAGGGGCTGCTTGTGGGCCCCCTGGGGGGCTTTCAGGCCAGCTAGGTCTTTGGCTGCTGGCGCCTTTCGTTTGGGAGCTATTGCTGGACGTTTGGCATGTTGGCCGGAGAGTGCTTCTCGGGCCGCCAACTGCAACCTTGCAGGTACCTCCAAGGTTCCCCGCCCAGCGAAAGCCCCCAGACCCAAATTGAGAGGGGCTGCTTGTCGGCCCCCTGGGGGGTCTTTCAGGCCAGCTAGGTCTTTGGCTGCTGGCCCCTTTCGTTTGGGAGCTATTGCTGGACGTTTGGCATGTTGGCCGGAGAGTGCTTCTCGGGCCGCCAACTGCAACCCCACAGGTACCTCCAAGGTTCCCCACCCAGAGAAAGCCCCCAGACCCAAATTGAGAGGGGCTGCTTGTGGGCCCCCTGGGGGGCTTTCAGGCCAGCTAGGTCTTTGGCTGCTGGCCCCTTTCGTTTGGGAGCTATTGCTGGACGTTTGGCATGTTGGCCTGAGAGTGCTTCTCGGGCCGCCAACTGCAACCTTGCAGGTACCTCCAAGGTTCCCCGCCCAGCGAAAGCCCCCAGACCCAAATTGAGAGGGGCTGCTTGTGGGCCCCCTGGGGGGCTTTCAGGCCAGCTAGGTCTTTGGCTGCTGGCCCCTTTCGTTTGGGAGCTATTGCTGGACGTTTGGCATGTTGGCCGGAGAGTGCTTCTCGGGCCGCCAACTGCAACCTTGCAGGTACCTCCAAAGTTCCCCGCCCAGCGAAAGCCCCCAGACCCAAATTGAGAGGGGCTGCTTGTGGGCCCCCTGGGGGGCTTTCAGGCCAGCTAGGTCTTTGACTGCTTGCCCTTTCGTTTGGGAGCTATTGCTGGACGTTTGGCATGTTGGCCTGAGAGTGCTTCTCGGGCCGCCAACTGCAACCTTGCAGGTACCTCCAAGGTTCCCCGCCCAGCGAAAGCCCCCAGACCCAAATTGAGAGGGGCTGCTTGTGGGCCCCCTGGGGGGCTTTCAGGCCAGCTAGGTCTTTGGCTGCTGGCCCCTTTCGTTTGGGAGCTATTGCTGGACGTTTGGCATGTTGGCCGGAGAGTGCTTTTCGGGCTGCGAACTGCAACCTTGCAGGTACCTCCAAGGTTCCCCGCCCAGCGAAAGCCCCCAGACCCAAATTGAGAGGGGCTGCTTGTGGGCCCCCTGGGGGGCTTTCAGGCCAGCTAGGTCTTTGGCTGCTTGCCCTTTCGTTTGGGAGCTATTGCTGGACGTTTGGCATGTTGGCCGGAGAGTGCTTCTCGGGCCGCGAACTGCAACCTTGCAGGTACCTCCAAGGTTTCCTGCCCAGCGAAATCCTACAGACCCAAATTGAGAGGGGCAGCTTGTGGGCCCCCTGGGGGGCTTTCAGGCCAGCTAGGTCTTTGGCTGCTGGCCCCTTTCGTTTGGGAGCTATTGCTGGACGATGGCATGTTGGCCGGAGAGTGCTTCTCGGGCCTCCAACTGCAACCTTGCAGGTACCTCCAAGGTTCCCCGCCCAGCGAAAGCCCCCAGACCCAAATTGAGAGGGGCTGCTTGTGGGCCCCCTGGGGGGCTTTCAGGCCAGCTAGGTCTTTGGCTGCTGGCTCCTTTCGTTTGGGAGCTATTGCTGGACTTTGGCATGTTGGCCGGAGAGTGCTTTTCAGGCTGCGAACTGCAACCTTGCAGGTACCTCCAAGGTTCCCCGCCCAGCGAAAGCCCCCAGACCCAAATTGAGAGGGGCTGCTTGTGGGCCCCCTGGGGGGCTTTCAGGCCAGCTAGGTCTTTGGCTGCTGGCCCCTTTCGTTTGGGAGCTATTGCTGGACGTTTGGCATGTTGGCCTGAGAGTGCTTCTCGGGCCGCCAACTGCAACCTTGCAGGTACCTCCAAGGTTCCCCGCCCAGCGAAAGCCCCCAGACCCAAATTGAGAGGGGCTGCTTGTGGGCCCCCTGGGGGGCTTTCAGGCCAGCTAGGTCTTTGGCTGCTGGCCCCTTTCGTTTGGGAGCTATTGCTGGACGTTTGGCATGTTGGCCGGAGAGTGCTTTTCGGGCTGCGAACTGCAACCTTGCAGGTACCTCCAAGGTTCCCCGCCCAGCGAAAGCCCCCAGACCCAAATTGAGAGGGGCTGCTTGTGGGCCCCCTGGGGGGCTTTCAGGCCAGCTAGGTCTTTGGCTGCTGGCCCCTTTCGTTTGGGAGCTATTGCTGGACGTTTGGCATGTTGGCCGGAGAGTGCTTCTCGGGCCGCCAACTGCAACCTTGCAGGTACCTCCAAGGTTCCCCGCCCAGCGAAAGCCCCCAGACCCAAATTGAGAGGGGCTGCTTGTGGGCCCCCTGGGGGGCTTTCAGGCCAGCTAGGTCTTTGGCTGCTGGCGCCTTTCGTTTGGGAGCTATTGCTGGACGTTTGGCATGTTGGCCGGAGAGTGCTTCTCGGGCCGCCAACTGCAACCTTGCAGGTACCTCCAAGGTTCCCCGCCCAGCGAAAGCCCCCAGACCCAAATTGAGAGGGGCTGCTTGTGGGCCCCCTGGGGGGTCTTTCAGGCCAGCTAGGTCTTTGGCTGCTGGCCCCTTTCGTTTGGGAGCTATTGCTGGACGTTTGGCATGTTGGCCGGAGAGTGCTTCTCGGGCCGCCAACTGCAACCCCGCAGGTACCTCCAAGGTTCCCCACCCAGCGAAAGCCCCCAGACCCAAATTGAGAGGGGCTGCTTGTGGGCCCCCTGGGGGGCTTTCAGGCCAGCTAGGTCTTTGGCTGCTGGCCCCTTTCGTTTGGGAGCTATTGCTGGACGTTTGGCATGTTGGCTGGAGAGTGCTTCTCGGGCCGCCAACTGCAACCTTGCAGGTACCTCCAAGGTTCCCCGCCCAGCGAAAGCCCCCAGACCCAAATTGAGAGGGGCTGCTTGTGGGCCCCCTGGGGGGCTTTCAGGCCAGCTAGGTCTTTGGCTGCTGGCCCCTTTCGTTTGGGAGCTATTGCTGGACGTTTGGCATGTTGGCCGGAGAGTGCTTTTCGGGCTGCCAACTGCAACCTTGCAGGTACCTCCAAGGTTCCCCGCCCAGCGAAAGCCCCCAGACCCAAATTGAGAGGGGCTGCTTGTGGGCCCCCTGGGGGGCTTTCAGGCCAGCTAGGTCTTTGGCTGCTGGCGCCTTTCGTTTGGGAGCTATTGCTGGACGTTTGGCATGTTGGCCGGAGAGTGCTTCTCGGGCCGCCAACTGCAACCTTGCAGGTACCTCCAAGGTTCCCCGCCCAGCGAAAGCCCCCAGACCCAAATTGAGAGGGGCTGCTTGTCGGCCCCCTGGGGGGTCTTTCAGGCCAGCTAGGTCTTTGGCTGCTGGCCCCTTTCGTTTGGGAGCTATTGCTGGACGTTTGGCATGTTGGCCGGAGAGTGCTTCTCGGGCCGCCAACTGCAACCCCACAGGTACCTCCAAGGTTCCCCACCCAGAGAAAGCCCCCAGACCCAAATTGAGAGGGGCTGCTTGTGGGCCCCCTGGGGGGCTTTCAGGCCAGCTAGGTCTTTGGCTGCTGGCCCCTTTCGTTTGGGAGCTATTGCTGGACGTTTGGCATGTTGGCCTGAGAGTGCTTCTCGGGCCGCCAACTGCAACCTTGCAGGTACCTCCAAGGTTCCCCGCCCAGCGAAAGCCCCCAGACCCAAATTGAGAGGGGCTGCTTGTGGGCCCCCTGGGGGGCTTTCAGGCCAGCTAGGTCTTTGGCTGCTGGCCCCTTTCGTTTGGGAGCTATTGCTGGACGTTTGGCATGTTGGCCGGAGAGTGCTTCTCGGGCCGCCAACTGCAACCTTGCAGGTACCTCCAAAGTTCCCCGCCCAGCGAAAGCCCCCAGACCCAAATTGAGAGGGGCTGCTTGTGGGCCCCCTGGGGGGCTTTCAGGCCAGCTAGGTCTTTGACTGCTTGCCCTTTCGTTTGGGAGCTATTGCTGGACGTTTGGCATGTTGGCCTGAGAGTGCTTCTCGGGCCGCCAACTGCAACCTTGCAGGTACCTCCAAGGTTCCCCGCCCAGCGAAAGCCCCCAGACCCA
The DNA here is from genome assembly GCF_964237585.1 of Gallinula chloropus. Taxonomy (NCBI): domain Eukaryota; kingdom Metazoa; phylum Chordata; class Aves; order Gruiformes; family Rallidae; genus Gallinula; species Gallinula chloropus. Next base: position 21,577 of record NW_028168826.1, read on the forward strand.
AATTGAGAGGGGCTGCTTGTGGGCCCCCTGGGGGGCTTTCAGGCCAGCTAGGTCTTTGGCTGCTGGCCCCTTTCGTTTGGGAGCTATTGCTGGACGTTTGGCATGTTGGCCGGAGAGTGCTTTTCGGGCTGCGAACTGCAACCTTGCAGGTACCTCCAAGGTTCCCCACCCAGCGAAAGCCCCCAGACCCAAATTGAGAGGGGCTGCTTGTGGGCCCCCTGGGGGGCTTTCAGGCCAGCTAGGTCTTTGGCTGCTGGCCCCTTTCGTTTGGGAGCTATTGCTGGACGTTTGGCATGTTGGCCGGAGAGTGCTTCTCGGGCCGCCAACTGCAACCTTGCAGGTACCTCCAAGGTTCCCCGCCCAGCGAAAGCCCCCAGACCCAAATTGAGAGGGGCTGCTTGTGGGCCCCCTGGGGGGCTTTCAGGCCAGCTAGGTCTTTGGCTGCTGGCGCCTTTCGTTTGGGAGCTATTGCTGGACGTTTGGCATGTTGGCCGGAGAGTGCTTCTCGGGCCGCCAACTGCAACCTTGCAGGTACCTCCAAGGTTCCCCGCCCAGCGAAAGCCCCCAGACCCAAATTGAGAGGGGCTGCTTGTGGGCCCCCTGGGGGGTCTTTCAGGCCAGCTAGGTCTTTGGCTGCTGGCCCCTTTCGTTTGGGAGCTATTGCTGGACGTTTGGCATGTTGGCCGGAGAGTGCTTCTCGGGCCGCCAACTGCAACCCCGCAGGTACCTCCAAGGTTCCCCACCCAGCGAAAGCCCCCAGACCCAAATTGAGAGGGGCTGCTTGTGGGCCCCCTGGGGGGCTTTCAGGCCAGCTAGGTCTTTGGCTGCTGGCCCCTTTCGTTTGGGAGCTATTGCTGGACGTTTGGCATGTTGGCTGGAGAGTGCTTCTCGGGCCGCCAACTGCAACCTTGCAGGTACCTCCAAGGTTCCCCGCCCAGCGAAAGCCCCCAGACCCAAATTGAGAGGGGCTGCTTGTGGGCCCCCTGGGGGGCTTTCAGGCCAGCTAGGTCTTTGGCTGCTGGCCCCTTTCATTTGGGAGCTATTGCTGGACGTTTGGCATGTTGGCCGGAGAGTGCTTTTCGGGCTGCCAACTGCAACCTTGCAGGTACCTCCAAGGTTCCCCGCCCAGCGAAAGCCCCCAGACCCAAATTGAGAGGGGCTGCTTGTGGGCCCCCTGGGGGGCTTTCAGGCCAGCTAGGTCTTTGGCTGCTGGCCCCTTTCGTTTGGGAGCTATTGCTGGACGTTTGGCATGTTGGCCGGAGAGTGCTTCTCGGGCCGCCAACTGCAACCTTGCAGGTACCTCCAAGGTTCCCCGCCCAGCGAAAGCCCCCAGACCCAAATTGAGAGGGGCTGCTTGTCGGCCCCCTGGGGGGTCTTTCAGGCCAGCTAGGTCTTTGGCTGCTGGCCCCTTTCGTTTGGGAGCTATTGCTGGACGTTTGGCATGTTGGCCGGAGAGTGCTTCTCGGGCCGCCAACTGCAACCCCACAGGTACCTCCAAGGTTCCCCACCCAGAGAAAGCCCCCAGACCCAAATTGAGAGGGGCTGCTTGTGGGCCCCCTGGGGGGCTTTCAGGCCAGCTAGGTCTTTGGCTGCTGGCCCCTTTCGTTTGGGAGCTATTGCTGGACGTTTGGCATGTTGGCCTGAGAGTGCTTCTCGGGCCGCCAACTGCAACCTTGCAGGTACCTCCAAGGTTCCCCGCCCAGCGAAAGCCCCCAGACCCAAATTGAGAGGGGCTGCTTGTGGGCCCCCTGGGGGGCTTTCAGGCCAGCTAGGTCTTTGGCTGCTGGCCCCTTTCGTTTGGGAGCTATTGCTGGACGTTTGGCATGTTGGCCGGAGAGTGCTTCTCGGGCCGCCAACTGCAACCTTGCAGGTACCTCCAAAGTTCCCCGCCCAGCGAAAGCCCCCAGACCCAAATTGAGAGGGGCTGCTTGTGGGCCCCCTGGGGGGCTTTCAGGCCAGCTAGGTCTTTGACTGCTTGCCCTTTCGTTTGGGAGCTATTGCTGGACGTTTGGCATGTTGGCTGTAGAGTGCTTCTCGGGCCGCGAACTGCAACCTTGCAGGTACCTCCAAGGTTCCCCGCCCAGCGAAAGCCCCCAGACCCAAATTGAGAGGGGCTGCTTGTGGGCCCCCTGGGGGGCTTTCAGGCCAGCTAGGTCTTTGGCTGCTGGCCCCTTTCGTTTGGGAGCTATTGCTGGACGTTTGGCATGTTGGCCGGAGAGTGCTTCTCGGGCCGCCAACTGCAACCTTGCAGGTACCTCCAAGGTTCCCCACCCAGCGAAAGCCCCCAGACCCAAATTGAGAGGGGCTGCTTGTGGGCCCCCTGGGGGGCTTTCAGGCCAGCTAGGTCTTTGGCTGCTGGCCCCTTTCGTTTGGGAGCTATTGCTGGACGTTTGGCATGTTGGCCGGAGAGTGCTTTTCGGGCTGCGAACTGCAACCTTGCAGGTACCTCCAAGGTTCCCCGCCCAGCGAAAGCCCCCAGACCCAAATTGAGAGGGGCTGCTTGTGGGCCCCCTGGGGGGCTTTCAGGCCAGCTAGGTCTTTGGCTGCTTGCCCTTTCGTTTGGGAGCTATTGCTGGACGTTTGGCATGTTGGCCGGAGAGTGCTTCTCGGGCCGCGAACTGCAACCTTGCAGGTACCTCCAAGGTTTCCTGCCCAGCGAAATCCTACAGACCCAAATTGAGAGGGGCAGCTTGTGGGCCCCCTGGGGGGCTTTCAGGCCAGCTAGGTCTTTGGCTGCTGGCCCCTTTCGTTTGGGAGCTATTGCTGGACGATGGCATGTTGGCCGGAGAGTGCTTCTCGGGCCTCCAACTGCAACCTTGCAGGTACCTCCAAGGTTCCCCGCCCAGCGAAAGCCCCCAGACCCAAATTGAGAGGGGCTGCTTGTGGGCCCCCTGGGGGGCTTTCAGGCCAGCTAGGTCTTTGGCTGCTGGCTCCTTTCGTTTGGGAGCTATTGCTGGACTTTGGCATGTTGGCCGGAGAGTGCTTTTCAGGCTGCGAACTGCAACCTTGCAGGTACCTCCAAGGTTCCCCGCCCAGCGAAAGCCCCCAGACCCAAATTGAGAGGGGCTGCTTGTGGGCCCCCTGGGGGGCTTTCAGGCCAGCTAGGTCTTTGGCTGCTGGCCCCTTTCGTTTGGGAGCTATTGCTGGACGTTTGGCATGTTGGCCGGAGAGTGCTTCTCGGGCCGCCAACTGCAACCTTGCAGGTACCTCCAAGGTTCCCCGCCCAGCGAAAGCCCCCAGACCCAAATTGAGAGGGGCTGCTTGTGGGCCCCCTGGGGGGCTTTCAGGCCAGCTAGGTCTTTGGCTGCTGGCCCCTTTCGTTTGGGAGCTATTGCTGGACATTTGCCATGTTGGCCGGAGAGTGCTTTTCGGGCTGCGAACAGCAACCTTGCAGGTACCTCCAAGGTTTCCTGCCCAGCAAAAGCCCCCAGACCCAAATTGAGAGGGGCTGCTTGTGGGCCCCCTGGGGGGCTTTCAGGCCAGCTAGGTCTTTGGCTGCTGGCCCCTTTCGTTTGGGAGCTATTGCTGGACGTTTGGCATGTTGGCCGGAGAGTGCTTTTCGGGCTGCGAACTGCAACCTTGCAGGTACTTCCAAGGTTCCCCGCCCAGCGAAAGCCCCCAGACCCAAATTGAGAGGGGCTGCTTGTGGGCCCCCTGGGGGGCTTTCAGGCCAGCTAGGTCTTTGGCTGCTGGCCCCTTTCGTTTGGGAGCTATTGCTGGACGTTTGGCATGTTGGCCGGAGAGTGCTTCTCGGGCCGCCAACTGCAACCTTGCAGGTACCTCCAAGGTTCCCCACCCAGCGAAAGCCCCCAGACCCAAATTGAGAGGGGCTGCTTGTGGGCCCCCTGGGGGGCTTTCAGGCCAGCTAGGTCTTTGGCTGCTGGCCCCTTTCGTTTGGGAGCTATTGCTGGACGTTTGGCATGTTGGCCGGAGAGTGCTTCTCGGGCCGCCAACTGCAACCTTGCAGGTACCTCCAAGGTTCCCCGCCCAGCGAAAGCCCCCAGACCCAAATTGAGAGGGGCTGCTTGTGGGCCCTCTGGGGGGCTTTCAGGCCAGCTAGGTCTTTGGCTGCTGGCCCCTTTCGTTTGGGAGCTATTGCTGGACGTTTGGCATGTTGGCCGGAGAGTGCTTCTCGGGCCGCCAACTGCAACCTTGCAGGTACCTCCAAGGTTCCCCGCCCAGCGAAAGCCCCCAGACCCAAATTGAGAGGGGCTGCTTGTGGGCCCCCTGGGGGGCTTTCAGGCCAGCTAGGTCTTTGGCTGCTGGCCCCTTTCGTTTGGGAGCTATTGCTGGACGTTTGGCATGTTGGCCGGAGAGTGCTTCTCGGGCCGCCAACTGCAACCTTGCAGGTACCTCCAAGGTTCCCCGCCCAGCGAAAGCCCCCAGACCCAAATTGAGAGGGGCTGCTTGTGGGCCCCCTGGGGGGCTTTCAGGCCAGCTAGGTCTTTGGCTGCTGGCCCCTTTCGTTTGGGAGCTATTGCTGGACGTTTGGCATGTTGGCCGGAGAGTGCTTCTCGGGCCGCCAACTGCAACCCCACAGGTACCTCCAAGGTTCCCCGCCCAGCGAAAGCCCCCAGACCCAAATTGAGAGGGGCTGCTTGTGGGCCCCCTGGGGGGCTTTCAGGCCAGCTAGGTCTTTGGCTGCTGGCCCCTTTCGTTTGGGAGCTATTGCTGGACGTTTGGCATGTTGGCCGGAGAGTGCTTCTCGGGCCGCCAACTGCAACCTTGCAGGTACCTCCAAGGTTCCCCGCCCAGCGAAAGCCCCCAGACCCAAATTGAGAGGGGCTGCTTGTGGGCCCCCTGGGGGGCTTTCAGGCCAGCTAGGTCTTTGGCTGCTGGCCCCTTTCGTTTGGGAGCTATTGCTGGACGTTTGGCATGTTGGCCGGAGAGTGCTTCTCGGGCCGCCAACTGCAACCTTGCAGGTACCTCCAAGGTTCCCCTCGCAGAAAAATCCCCCAGACCCAAATTGAGAGGGGCTGCTTGTGGGCCCCCTGGGGGGCTTTCAGGCCAGCTAGGTCTTTGGCTGCTGGCCCCTTTCGTTTGGGAGCTATTGCTGGACGTTTGGCATGTTGGCCGGAGAGTGCTTCTCGGGCCGCCAACTGCAACCTTGCAGGTACCTCCAAGGTTCCCCGCCCAGAGAAAGTCCCCAGACCCAAATTGAGAGGTGCTGCTTGTGGGCCCCCTGGGGGGCTTTCAGGCCAGCTAGGTCTTTGGCTGCTGGCCCCTTTCGTTTGGGAGCTATTGCTGGACGTTTGGCATGTTGGCCAGAGAGTGCTTCTCGGGCCGCCAACTGCAACCTTGCAGGTACCTCCAAGGTTCCCCTCGCAGCAAAAGCCCCCAGACCCAAATTGAGAGGGGCTGCTTGTGGGCCCCCTGGGGGGCTTTCAGGCCAGCTAGGTCTTTGGCTGCTGGCCCCTTTCGTTTGGGAGCTATTGCTGGACGTTTGGCATGTTGGCCGGAGAGTGCTTCTCGGGCCGCCAACTGCAACCTTGCAGGTACCTCCAAGGTTCCCCTCGCAGAAAAAGCCCCCAGACCCAAATTGAGAGGGGCTGCTTGTGGGCCCCCTGGGGGGCTTTCAGGCCAGCTAGGTCTTTGGCTGCTGGCCCCTTTCGTTTGGGAGCTATTGCTGGACGTTTGGCATGTTGGCCGGAGAGTGCTTCTCGGGCTGCGAACTTCAACCTTGCAGGTACCTCCAAGGTTCCCCGCCCAGCGAAAGCCCCCAGACCCAAATTGAGAGGGGCTGCTTGTGGGCCCCCTGGGGGGCTTTCAGGCCAGCTAGGTCTTTGGCTGCTGGCCCCTTTCGTTTGGGAGCTATTGCTGGACGTTTGGCATGTTGGCCGGAGAGTGCTTCTCGGGCCGCCAACTGCAACCTTGCAGGTACCTCCAAGGTTCCCCGCCCAGCGAAAGCCCCCAGACCCAAATTGAGAGGGGCTGCTTGTGGGCCCCCTGGGGGGCTTTCAGGCCAGCTAGGTCTTTGGCTGCTGGCTCCTTTCGTTTGGGAGCTATTGCTGGACTTTGGCATGTTGGCCGGAGAGTGCTTTTCAGGCTGCGAACTGCAACCTTGCAGGTACCTCCAAGGTTCCCCGCCCAGCGAAAGCCCCCAGACCCAAATTGAGAGGGGCTGCTTGTGGGCCCCCTGGGGGGCTTTCAGGCCAGCTAGGTCTTTGGCTGCTGGCCCCTTTCGTTTGGGAGCTATTGCTGGACGTTTGGCATGTTGGCCTGAGAGTGCTTCTCGGGCCGCCAACTGCAACCTTGCAGGTACCTCCAAGGTTCCCCGCCCAGCGAAAGCCCCCAGACCCAAATTGAGAGGGGCTGCTTGTGGGCCCCCTGGGGGGCTTTCAGGCCAGCTAGGTCTTTGGCTGCTGGCCCCTTTCGTTTGGGAGCTATTGCTGGACGTTTGGCATGTTGGCCGGAGAGTGCTTTTCGGGCTGCGAACTGCAACCTTGCAGGTACCTCCAAGGTTCCCCGCCCAGCGAAAGCCCCCAGACCCAAATTGAGAGGGGCTGCTTGTGGGCCCCCTGGGGGGCTTTCAGGCCAGCTAGGTCTTTGGCTGCTGGCCCCTTTCGTTTGGGAGCTATTGCTGGACGTTTGGCATGTTGGCCGGAGAGTGCTTCTCGGGCCGCCAACTGCAACCTTGCAGGTACCTCCAAGGTTCCCCGCCCAGCGAAAGCCCCCAGACCCAAATTGAGAGGGGCTGCTTGTGGGCCCCCTGGGGGGCTTTCAGGCCAGCTAGGTCTTTGGCTGCTGGCGCCTTTCGTTTGGGAGCTATTGCTGGACGTTTGGCATGTTGGCCGGAGAGTGCTTCTCGGGCCGCCAACTGCAACCTTGCAGGTACCTCCAAGGTTCCCCGCCCAGCGAAAGCCCCCAGACCCAAATTGAGAGGGGCTGCTTGTGGGCCCCCTGGGGGGTCTTTCAGGCCAGCTAGGTCTTTGGCTGCTGGCCCCTTTCGTTTGGGAGCTATTGCTGGACGTTTGGCATGTTGGCCGGAGAGTGCTTCTCGGGCCGCCAACTGCAACCCCGCAGGTACCTCCAAGGTTCCCCACCCAGCGAAAGCCCCCAGACCCAAATTGAGAGGGGCTGCTTGTGGGCCCCCTGGGGGGCTTTCAGGCCAGCTAGGTCTTTGGCTGCTGGCCCCTTTCGTTTGGGAGCTATTGCTGGACGTTTGGCATGTTGGCTGGAGAGTGCTTCTCGGGCCGCCAACTGCAACCTTGCAGGTACCTCCAAGGTTCCCCGCCCAGCGAAAGCCCCCAGACCCAAATTGAGAGGGGCTGCTTGTGGGCCCCCTGGGGGGCTTTCAGGCCAGCTAGGTCTTTGGCTGCTGGCCCCTTTCGTTTGGGAGCTATTGCTGGACGTTTGGCATGTTGGCCGGAGAGTGCTTTTCGGGCTGCCAACTGCAACCTTGCAGGTACCTCCAAGGTTCCCCGCCCAGCGAAAGCCCCCAGACCCAAATTGAGAGGGGCTGCTTGTGGGCCCCCTGGGGGGCTTTCAGGCCAGCTAGGTCTTTGGCTGCTGGCGCCTTTCGTTTGGGAGCTATTGCTGGACGTTTGGCATGTTGGCCGGAGAGTGCTTCTCGGGCCGCCAACTGCAACCTTGCAGGTACCTCCAAGGTTCCCCGCCCAGCGAAAGCCCCCAGACCCAAATTGAGAGGGGCTGCTTGTCGGCCCCCTGGGGGGTCTTTCAGCCAGCTAGGTCTTTGGCTGCTGGCCCCTTTCGTTTGGGAGCTATTGCTGGACGTTTGGCATGTTGGCCGGAGAGTGCTTCTCGGGCCGCCAACTGCAACCCCACAGGTACCTCCAAGGTTTCCCACCCAGAGAAAGCCCCCAGACCCAAATTGAGAGGGGCTGCTTGTGGGCCCCCTGGGGGGCTTTCAGGCCAGCTAGGTCTTTGGCTGCTGGCCCCTTTCGTTTGGGAGCTATTGCTGGACGTTTGGCATGTTGGCCTGAGAGTGCTTCTCGGGCCGCCAACTGCAACCTTGCAGGTACCTCCAAGGTTCCCCGCCCAGCGAAAGCCCCCAGACCCAAATTGAGAGGGGCTGCTTGTGGGCCCCCTGGGGGGCTTTCAGGCCAGCTAGGTCTTTGGCTGCTGGCCCCTTTCGTTTGGGAGCTATTGCTGGACGTTTGGCATGTTGGCCGGAGAGTGCTTCTCGGGCCGCCAACTGCAACCTTGCAGGTACCTCCAAAGTTCCCCGCCCAGCGAAAGCCCCCAGACCCAAATTGAGAGGGGCTGCTTGTGGGCCCCCTGGGGGGCTTTCAGGCCAGCTAGGTCTTTGACTGCTTGCCCTTTCGTTTGGGAGCTATTGCTGGACGTTTGGCATGTTGGCCTGAGAGTGCTTCTCGGGCCGCCAACTGCAACCTTGCAGGTACCTCCAAGGTTCCCCGCCCAGCGAAAGCCCCCAGACCCAAATTGAGAGGGGCTGCTTGTGGGCCCCCTGGGGGGCTTTCAGGCCAGCTAGGTCTTTGGCTGCTGGCCCCTTTCGTTTGGGAGCTATTGCTGGACGTTTGGCATGTTGGCCGGAGAGTGCTTTTCGGGCTGCGAACTGCAACCTTGCAGGTACCTCCAAGGTTCCCCACCCAGCGAAAGCCCCCAGACCCAAATTGAGAGGGGCTGCTTGTGGGCCCCCTGGGGGGCTTTCAGGCCAGCTAGGTCTTTGGCTGCTGGTCCCTTTCGTTTGGGAGCTATTGCTGGACGTTTGGCATGTTGGCCGGAGAGTGCTTCTCGGGCCGCCAACTGCAACCTTGCAGGTACCTCCAAGGTTCCCCGCCCAGCGAAAGCCCCCAGACCCAAATTGAGAGGGGCTGCTTGTGGGCCCCCTGGGGGGCTTTCAGGCCAGCTAGGTCTTTGGCTGCTGGCGCCTTTCGTTTGGGAGCTATTGCTGGACGTTTGGCATGTTGGCCGGAGAGTGCTTCTCGGGCCGCCAACTGCAACCTTGCAGGTACCTCCAAGGTTCCCCGCCCAGCGAAAGCCCCCAGACCCAAATTGAGAGGGGCTGCTTGTGGGCCCCCTGGGGGGTCTTTCAGGCCAGCTAGGTCTTTGGCTGCTGGCCCCTTTCGTTTGGGAGCTATTGCTGGACGTTTGGCATGTTGGCCGGAGAGTGCTTCTCGGGCCGCCAACTGCAACCCCGCAGGTACCTCCAAGGTTCCCCACCCAGCGAAAGCCCCCAGACCCAAATTGAGAGGGGCTGCTTGTGGGCCCCCTGGGGGGCTTTCAGGCCAGCTAGGTCTTTGGCTGCTGGCCCCTTTCGTTTGGGAGCTATTGCTGGACGTTTGGCATGTTGGCTGGAGAGTGCTTCTCGGGCCGCCAACTGCAACCTTGCAGGTACCTCCAAGGTTCCCCACCCAGCGAAAGCCCCCAGACCCAAATTGAGAGGGGCTGCTTGTGGGCCCCCTGGGGGGCTTTCAGGCCAGCTAGGTCTTTGGCTGCTGGCCCCTTTCGTTTGGGAGCTATTGCTGGACGTTTGGCATGTTGGCCGGAGAGTGCTTTTCGGGCTGCCAACTGCAACCTTGCAGGTACCTCCAAGGTTCCCCGCCCAGCGAAAGCCCCCAGACCCAAATTGAGAGGGGCTGCTTGTGGGCCCCCTGGGGGGCTTTCAGGCCAGCTAGGTCTTTGGCTGCTGGCGCCTTTCGTTTGGGAGCTATTGCTGGACGTTTGGCATGTTGGCCGGAGAGTGCTTCTCGGGCCGCCAACTGCAACCTTGCAGGTACCTCCAAGGTTCCCCGCCCAGCGAAAGCCCCCAGACCCAAATTGAGAGGGGCTGCTTGTCGGCCCCCTGGGGGGTCTTTCAGGCCAGCTAGGTCTTTGGCTGCTGGCCCCTTTCGTTTGGGAGCTATTGCTGGACGTTTGGCATGTTGGCCGGAGAGTGCTTCTCGGGCCGCCCCACTGCAACCCCACAGGTACCTCCAAGGTTCCCCACCCAGAGAAAGCCCCCAGACCCAAATTGAGAGGGGCTGCTTGTGGGCCCCTGGGGGGCTTTCAGGCCAGCTAGGTCTTTGGCTGCTGGCCCCTTTCGTTTGGGAGCTATTGCTGGACGTTTGGCATGTTGGCCTGAGAGTGCTTCTCGGGCCGCCAACTGCAACCTTGCAGGTACCTCCAAGGTTCCCCGCCCAGCGAAAGCCCCCAGACCCAAATTGAGAGGGGCTGCTTGTGGGCCCCCTGGGGGGCTTTCAGGCCAGCTAGGTCTTTGGCTGCTGGCCCCTTTCGTTTGGGAGCTATTGCTGGACGTTTGGCATGTTGGCCGGAGAGTGCTTCTCGGGCCGCCAACTGCAACCTTGCAGGTACCTCCAAAGTTCCCCGCCCAGCGAAAGCCCCCAGACCCAAATTGAGAGGGGCTGCTTGTGGGCCCCCTGGGGGGCTTTCAGGCCAGCTAGGTCTTTGACTGCTTGCCCTTTCGTTTGGGAGCTATTGCTGGACGTTTGGCATGTTGGCTGTAGAGTGCTTCTCGGGCCGCGAACTGCAACCTTGCAGGTACCTCCAAGGTTCCCCGCCCAGCGAAAGCCCCCAGACCCAAATTGAGAGGGGCTGCTTGTGGGCCCCCTGGGGGGCTTTCAGGCCAGCTAGGTCTTTGGCTGCTGGCCCCTTTCGTTTGGGAGCTATTGCTGGACGTTTGGCATGTTGGCCGGAGAGTGCTTCTCGGGCCGCCAACTGCAACCTTGCAGGTACCTCCAAGGTTCCCCACCCAGCGAAAGCCCCCGACCCAAATTGAGAGGGGCTGCTTGTGGGCCCCCTGGGGGGCTTTCAGGCCAGCTAGGTCTTTGGCTGCTGGCCCCTTTCGTTTGGGAGCTATTGCTGGACGTTTGGCATGTTGGCCGGAGAGTGCTTTTCGGGCTGCGAACTGCAACCTTGCAGGTACCTCCAAGGTTCCCCGCCCAGCGAAAGCCCCCAGACCCAAATTGAGAGGGGCTGCTTGTGGGCCCCCTGGGGGGCTTTCAGGCCAGCTAGGTCTTTGGCTGCTTGCCCTTTCGTTTGGGAGCTATTGCTGGACGTTTGGCATGTTGGCCGGAGAGTGCTTCTCGGGCCGCGAACTGCAACCTTGCAGGTACCTCCAAGGTTTCCTGCCCAGCGAAATCCTACAGACCCAAATTGAGAGGGGCAGCTTGTGGGCCCCCTGGGGGGCTTTCAGGCCAGCTAGGTCTTTGGCTGCTGGCCCCTTTCGTTTGGGAGCTATTGCTGGACGATGGCATGTTGGCCGGAGAGTGCTTCTCGGGCCTCCAACT
>NW_028168825.1:0-13024 GCF_964237585.1 Gallinula chloropus
GCCCGGTTGCAGGTCGCGGCCCGAGAAGCACTCTCCGGCCAACGTGCCAAACGTCCAGCGACTGCTCCCAAAGCGAAGGAGCCAGGACCCAAAGACCTAGCTGGCCTGAAGGGGCCCCAGGGGGCCCCCAAGCAGCCCCTCTCCATTTGGGTCTGGGGGCTTTCGTTGGGCCGGGAACCTGGGAGGTACCTGCCCGGTTGCAGGTCGCGGCCCGAGAAGCACTCTCCGGCCAACGTGCCAAACGTCCAGCGACTGCTCCCAAAGCGAAGGAGCCAGGACCCAAAGACCTAGCTGGCCTGAAGGGGCCCCAGGGGGCCCCCAAGCAGCCCCTCTCCATTTGGGTCTGGGGGCTTTCGTTGGGCCGGGAACCTGGGAGGTACCTGCCCGGTTGCAGGTCGCGGCCCGAGAAGCACTCTCCGGCCAACGTGCCAAACGTCCAGCGACTGCTCCCAAAGCGAAGGAGCCAGGACCCAAAGACCTAGCTGGCCTGAAGGGGCCCCAGGGGGCCCCCAAGCAGCCCCTCTCCATTTGGGTCTGGGGGCTTTCGTTGGGCCGGGAACCTGGGAGGTACCTGCCCGGTTGCAGGTCGCGGCCCGAGAAGCACTCTCCGGCCAACGTGCCAAACGTCCAGCGACTGCTCCCAAAGCGAAGGAGCCAGGACCCAAAGACCTAGCTGGCCTGAAGGGGCCCCAGGGGGCCCCCAAGCAGCCCCTCTCCATTTGGGTCTGGGGGCTTTCGTTGGGCCGGGAACCTGGGAGGTACCTGCCCGGTTGCAGGTCGCGGCCCGAGAAGCACTCTCCGGCCAACGTGCCCAACGTCCAGCGACTGCTCCCAAAGCGAAGGAGCCAGGACCCAAAGACCTAGCTGGCCTGAAGGGGCCCCAGGGGGCCCCCAAGCAGCCCCTCTCCATTTGGGTCTGGGGGCTTTCGTTGGGCCGGGAACCTGGGAGGTACCTGCCCGGTTGCAGGTCGCGGCCCGAGAAGCACTCTCCGGCCAACGTGCCGAACGTCCAGCGACTGCTCCCAAAGCGAAGGAGCCAGGACCCAAAGACCTAGCTGGCCTGAAGGGGCCCCAGGGGGCCCCCAAGCAGCCCCTCTCCATTTGGGTCTGGGGGCTTTCGTTGGGCCGGGAACCTGGGAGGTACCTGCCCGGTTGCAGGTCGCGGCCCGAGAAGCACTCTCCGGCCAACGTGCCGAACGTCCAGCGACTGCTCCCAAAGCGAAGGAGCCAGGACCCAAAGACCTAGCTGGCCTGAAGGGGCCCCAGGGGGCCCCCAAGCAGCCCCTCTCCATTTGGGTCTGGGGGCTTTCGTTGGGCCGGGAACCTGGGAGGTACCTGCCCGGTTGCAGGTCGCGGCCCGAGAAGCACTCTCCGGCCAACGTGCCAAACGTCCAGCGACTGCTCCCAAAGCGAAGGAGCCAGGACCCAAAGACCTAGCTGGCCTGAAGGGGCCCCAGGGGGCCCCCAAGCAGCCCCTCTCCATTTGGGTCTGGGGGCTTTCGTTGGGCCGGGAACCTGGGAGGTACCTGCCCGGTTGCAGGTCGCGGCCCGAGAAGCACTCTCCGGCCAACGTGCCAAACGTCCAGCGACTGCTCCCAAAGCGAAGGAGCCAGGACCCAAAGACCTAGCTGGCCTGAAGGGGCCCCAGGGGGCCCCCAAGCAGCCCCTCTCCATTTGGGTCTGGGGGCTTTCGTTGGGCCGGGAACCTGGGAGGTACCTGCCCGGTTGCAGGTCGCGGCCCGAGAAGCACTCTCCGGCCAACGTGCCAAACGTCCAGCGACTGCTCCCAAAGCGAAGGAGCCAGGACCCAAAGACCTAGCTGGCCTGAAGGGGCCCCAGGGGGCCCCCAAGCAGCCCCTCTCCATTTGGGTCTGGGGGCTTTCGTTGGGCCGGGAACCTGGGAGGTACCTGCCCGGTTGCAGGTCGCGGCCCGAGAAGCACTCTCCGGCCAACGTGCCCAAACGTCCAGCGACTGCTCCCAAAGCGAAGGAGCCAGGACCCAAAGACCTAGCTGGCCTGAAGGGGCCCCAGGGGGCCCCCAAGCAGCCCCTCTCCATTTGGGTCTGGGGGCTTTCGTTGGGCCGGGAACCTGGGAGGTACCTGCCCGGTTGCAGGTCGCGGCCCGAGAAGCACTCTCCGGCCAACGTGCCAAACGTCCAGCGACTGCTCCCAAAGCGAAGGAGCCAGGACCCAAAGACCTAGCTGGCCTGAAGGGGCCCCAGGGGGCCCCCAAGCAGCCCCTCTCCATTTGGGTCTGGGGGCTTTCGTTGGGCCGGGAACCTGGGAGGTACCTGCCCGGTTGCAGGTCGCGGCCCGAGAAGCACTCTCCGGCCAACGTGCCCAACGTCCAGCGACTGCTCCCAAAGCGAAGGAGCCAGGACCCAAAGACCTAGCTGGCCTGAAGGGGCCCCAGGGGGCCCCCAAGCAGCCCCTCTCCATTTGGGTCTGGGGGCTTTCGTTGGGCCGGGAACCTGGGAGGTACCTGCCCGGTTGCAGGTCGCGGCCCGAGAAGCACTCTCCGGCCAACGTGCCAAACGTCCAGCGACTGCTCCCAAAGCGAAGGAGCCAGGACCCAAAGACCTAGCTGGCCTGAAGGGGCCCCAGGGGGCCCCCAAGCAGCCCCTCTCCATTTGGGTCTGGGGGCTTTCGTTGGGCCGGGAACCTGGGAGGTACCTGCCCGGTTGCAGGTCGCGGCCCGAGAAGCACTCTCCGGCCAACGTGCCGAACGTCCAGCGACTGCTCCCAAAGCGAAGGAGCCAGGACCCAAAGACCTAGCTGGCCTGAAGGGGCCCCAGGGGGCCCCCAAGCAGCCCCTCTCCATTTGGGTCTGGGGGCTTTCGTTGGGCCGGGAACCTGGGAGGTACCTGCCCGGTTGCAGGTCGCGGCCCGAGAAGCACTCTCCGGCCAACGTGCCAAACGTCCAGCGACTGCTCCCAAAGCGAAGGAGCCAGGACCCAAAGACCTAGCTGGCCTGAAGGGGCCCCAGGGGGCCCCCAAGCAGCCCCTCTCCATTTGGGTCTGGGGGCTTTCGTTGGGCCGGGAACCTGGGAGGTACCTGCCCGGTTGCAGGTCGCGGCCCGAGAAGCACTCTCCGGCCAACGTGCCCAACGTCCAGCGACTGCTCCCAAAGCGAAGGAGCCAGGACCCAAAGACCTAGCTGGCCTGAAGGGGCCCCAGGGGGCCCCCAAGCAGCCCCTCTCCATTTGGGTCTGGGGGCTTTCGTTGGGCCGGGAACCTGGGAGGTACCTGCCCGGTTGCAGGTCGCGGCCCGAGAAGCACTCTCCGGCCAACGTGCCAAACGTCCAGCGACTGCTCCCAAAGCGAAGGAGCCAGGACCCAAAGACCTAGCTGGCCTGAAGGGGCCCCAGGGGGCCCCCAAGCAGCCCCTCTCCATTTGGGTCTGGGGGCTTTCGTTGGGCCGGGAACCTGGGAGGTACCTGCCCGGTTGCAGGTCGCGGCCCGAGAAGCACTCTCCGGCCAACGTGCCAAACGTCCAGCGACTGCTCCCAAAGCGAAGGAGCCAGGACCCAAAGACCTAGCTGGCCTGAAGGGGCCCCAGGGGGCCCCCAAGCAGCCCCTCTCCATTTGGGTCTGGGGGCTTTCGTTGGGCCGGGAACCTGGGAGGTACCTGCCCGGTTGCAGGTCGCGGCCCGAGAAGCACTCTCCGGCCAACGTGCCAAACGTCCAGCGACTGCTCCCAAAGCGAAGAAGCCAGGACCCAAAGACCTAGCTGGCCTGAAGGGGCCCCAGGGGGCCCCCAAGCAGCCCCTCTCCATTTGGGTCTGGGGGCTTTCGTTGGGCCGGGAACCTGGGAGGTACCTGCCCGGTTGCAGGTCGCGGCCCGAGAAGCACTCTCCGGCCAACGTGCCAAACGTCCAGCGACTGCTCCCAAAGCGAAGGAGCCAGGACCCAAAGACCTAGCTGGCCTGAAGGGGCCCCAGGGGGCCCCCAAGCAGCCCCTCTCCATTTGGGTCTGGGGGCTTTCGTTGGGCCGGGAACCTGGGAGGTACCTGCCCGGTTGCAGGTCGCGGCCCGAGAAGCACTGTCTGGCCAACGTGCCCAACGTCCAGCGACTGCTCCCAAAGCGAAGGAGCCAGGACCCAAAGACCTAGCTGGCCTGAAGGGGCCCCAGGGGGCCCCCAAGCAGCCCCTCTCCATTTGGGTCTGGGGGCTTTCGTTGGGCCGGGAACCTGGGAGGTACCTGCCCGGTTGCAGGTCGCGGCCCGAGAAGCACTCTCCGGCCAACGTGCCGAACGTCCAGCGACTGCTCCCAAAGCGAAGGAGCCAGGACCCAAAGACCTAGCTGGCCTGAAGGGGCCCCAGGGGGCCCCCAAGCAGCCCCTCTCCATTTGGGTCTGGGGGCTTTCGTTGGGCCGGGAACCTGGGAGGTACCTGCCCGGTTGCAGGTCGCGGCCCGAGAAGCACTCTCCGGCCAACGTGCCAAACGTCCAGCGACTGCTCCCAAAGCGAAGGAGCCAGGACCCAAAGACCTAGCTGGCCTGAAGGGGCCCCAGGGGGCCCCCAAGCAGCCCCTCTCCATTTGGGTCTGGGGGCTTTCGTTGGGCCGGGAACCTGGGAGGTACCTGCCCGGTTGCAGGTCGCGGCCCGAGAAGCACTCTCCGGCCAACGTGCCCAACGTCCAGCGACTGCTCCCAAAGCGAAGGAGCCAGGACCCAAAGACCTAGCTGGCCTGAAGGGGCCCCAGGGGGCCCCCAAGCAGCCCCTCTCCATTTGGGTCTGGGGGCTTTCATTGGGCCGGGAACCTGGGAGGTACCTGCCCGGTTGCAGGTCGCGGCCCGAGAAGCACTCTCCGGCCAACGTGCCAAACGTCCAGCGACTGCTCCCAAAGCGAAGGAGCCAGGACCCAAAGACCTAGCTGGCCTGAAGGGGCCCCAGGGGGCCCCCAAGCAGCCCCTCTCCATTTGGGTCTGGGGGCTTTCGTTGGGCCGGGAACCTGGGAGGTACCTGCCCGGTTGCAGGTCGCGGCCCGAGAAGCACTCTCCGGCCAACGTGCCCAACGTCCAGCGACTGCTCCCAAAGCGAAGGAGCCAGGACCCAAAGACCTAGCTGGCCTGAAGGGGCCCCAGGGGGCCCCCAAGCAGCCCCTCTCCATTTGGGTCTGGGGGCTTTCGTTGGGCCGGGAACCTGGGAGGTACCTGCCCGGTTGCAGGTCGCGGCCCGAGAAGCACTCTCCGGCCAACGTGCCAAACGTCCAGCGACTGCTCCCAAAGCGAAGGAGCCAGGACCCAAAGACCTAGCTGGCCTGAAGGGGCCCCAGGGGGCCCCCAAGCAGCCCCTCTCCATTTGGGTCTGGGGGCTTTCGTTGGGCCGGGAACCTGGGAGGTACCTGCCCGGTTGCAGGTCGCGGCCCGAGAAGCACTCTCCGGCCAACGTGCCAAACGTCCAGCGACTGCTCCCAAAGCGAAGGAGCCAGGACCCAAAGACCTAGCTGGCCTGAAGGGGCCCCAGGGGGCCCCCAAGCAGCCCCTCTCCATTTGGGTCTGGGGGCTTTCGTTGGGCCGGGAACCTGGGAGGTACCTGCCCGGTTGCAGGTCGCGGCCCGAGAAGCACTCTCCGGCCAACGTGCCCAACGTCCAGCGACTGCTCCCAAAGCGAAGCAGCCAGGTCCCAAAGACCTAGCTGGCCTGAAGGGGCCCCAGGGGGCCCCCAAGCAGCCCCTCTCCATTTGGGTCTGGGGGCTTTCGTTGGGCCGGGAACCTGGGAGGTACCTGCCCGGTTGCAGGTCGCGGCCCGAGAAGCACTCTCCGGCCAACGTGCCAAACGTCCAGCGACTGCTCCCAAAGCGAAGGAGCCAGGACCCAAAGACCTAGCTGGCCTGAAGGGGCCCCAGGGGGCCCCCAAGCAGCCCCTCTCCATTTGGGTCTGGGGGCTTTCGTTGGGCCGGGAACCTGGGAGGTACCTGCCCGGTTGCAGGTCGCGGCCCGAGAAGCACTCTCCGGCCAACGTGCCAAACGTCCAGCGACTGCTCCCAAAGCGAAGGAGCCAGGACCCAAAGACCTAGCTGGCCTGAAGGGGCCCCAGGGGGCCCCCAAGCAGCCCCTCTCCATTTGGGTCTGGGGGCTTTCGTTGGGCCGGGAACCTGGGAGGTACCTGCCCGGTTGCAGGTCGCGGCCCGAGAAGCACTCTCCGGCCAACGTGCCAAACGTCCAGCGACTGCTCCCAAAGCGAAGGAGCCAGGACCCAAAGACCTAGCTGGCCTGAAGGGGCCCCAGGGGGCCCCCAAGCAGCCCCTCTCCATTTGGGTCTGGGGGCTTTCGTTGGGCCGGGAACCTGGGAGGTACCTGCCCGGTTGCAGGTCGCGGCCCGAGAAGCACTCTCCGGCCAACGTGCCCAACGTCCAGCGACTGCTCCCAAAGCGAAGGAGCCAGGACCCAAAGACCTAGCTGGCCTGAAGGGGCCCCAGGGGGCCCCCAAGCAGCCCCTCTCCATTTGGGTCTGGGGGCTTTCGTTGGGCCGGGAACCTGGGAGGTACCTGCCCGGTTGCAGGTCGCGGCCCGAGATGCACTCTCCGGCCAACGTGCCAAACGTCCAGCGACTGCTCCCAAAGCGAAGGAGCCAGGACCCAAAGACCTAGCTGGCCTGAAGGGGCCCCAGGGGGCCCCCAAGCAGCCCCTCTCCATTTGGGTCTGGGGGCTTTCGTTGGGCCGGGAACCTGGGAGGTACCTGCCCGGTTGCAGGTCGCGGCCCGAGAAGCACTCTCCGGCCAACGTGCCGAACGTCCAGCGACTGCTCCCAAAGCGAAGGAGCCAGGACCCAAAGACCTAGCTGGCCTGAAGGGGCCCCAGGGGGCCCCCAAGCAGCCCCTCTCCATTTGGGTCTGGGGGCTTTCGTTGGGCCGGGAACCTGGGAGGTACCTGCCCGGTTGCAGGTCGCGGCCCGAGAAGCACTCTCCGGCCAACGTGCCGAACGTCCAGCGACTGCTCCCAAAGCGAAGGAGCCAGGACCCAAAGACCTAGCTGGCCTGAAGGGGCCCCAGGGGGCCCCCAAGCAGCCCCTCTCCATTTGGGTCTGGGGGCTTTCGTTGGGCCGGGAACCTGGGAGGTACCTGCCCGGTTGCAGGTCGCGGCCCGAGAAGCACTCTCCGGCCAACGTGCCGAACGTCCAGCGACTGCTCCCAAAGCGAAGGAGCCAGGACCCAAAGACCTAGCTGGCCTGAAGGGGCCCCAGGGGGCCCCCAAGCAGCCCCTCTCCATTTGGGTCTGGGGGCTTTCGTTGGGCCGGGAACCTGGGAGGTACCTGCCCGGTTGCAGGTCGCGGCCCGAGATGCACTCTCCGGCCAACGTGCCAAACGTCCAGCGACTGCTCCCAAAGCGAAGGAGCCAGGACCCAAAGACCTAGCTGGCCTGAAGGGGCCCCAGGGGGCCCCCAAGCAGCCCCTCTCCATTTGGGTCTGGGGGCTTTCGTTGGGCCGGGAACCTGGGAGGTACCTGCCCGGTTGCAGGTCGCGGCCCGAGAAGCACTCTCCGGCCAACGTGCCAAACGTCCAGCGACTGCTCCCAAAGCGAAGGAGCCAGGACCCAAAGACCTAGCTGGCCTGAAGGGGCCCCAGGGGGCCCCCAAGCAGCCCCTCTCCATTTGGGTCTGGGGGCTTTCGTTGGGCCGGGAACCTGGGAGGTACCTGCCTGGTTGCAGGTCGCGGCCCGAGAAGCACTCTCCGGCCAACGTGCCCAACGTCCAGCGACTGCTCCCAAAGCGAAGGAGCCAGGACCCAAAGACCTAGCTGGCCTGAAGGGGCCCCAGGGGGCCCCCAAGCAGCCCCTCTCCATTTGGGTCTGGGGGCTTTCGTTGGGCCGGGAACCTGGGAGGTACCTGCCCGGTTGCAGGTCGCGGCCCGAGAAGCACTCTCCGGCCAACGTGCCAAACGTCCAGCGACTGCTCCCAAAGCGAAGGAGCCAGGACCCAAAGACCTAGCTGGTCTGAAGGGGCCCCAGGGGGCCCCCAAGCAGCCCCTCTCCATTTGGGTCTGGGGGCTTTCGTTGGGCCGGGAACCTGGGAGGTACCTGCCCGGTTGCAGGTCGCGGCCCGAGAAGCACTCTCCGGCCAACGTGCCAAACGTCCAGCGACTGCTCCCAAAGCGAAGGAGCCAGGACCCAAAGACCTAGCTGGCCTGAAGGGGCCCCAGGGGGCCCCCAAGCAGCCCCTCTCCATTTGGGTCTGGGGGCTTTCGTTGGGCCGGGAACCTGGGAGGTACCTGCCCGGTTGCAGGTCGCGGCCCGAGAACCAGTCTCCGGCCAACGTGCCCAACGTCCAGCGACTGCTCCCAAAGCGAAGGAGCCAGGACCCAAAGACCTAGCTGGCCTGAAGGGGCCCCAGGGGGCCCCCAAGCAGCCCCTCTCCATTTGGGTCTGGGGGCTTTCGTTGGGCCGGGAACCTGGGAGGTACCTGCCCGGTTGCAGGTCGCGGCCCGAGAAGCACTCTCCGGCCAACGTGCCCAACGTCCAGCGACTGCTCCCAAAGCGAAGGAGCCAGGACCCAAAGACCTAGCTGGCCTGAAGGGGCCCCAGGGGGCCCCCAAGCAGCCCCTCTCCATTTGGGTCTGGGGGCTTTCGTTGGGCCGGGAACCTGGGAGGTACCTGCCCGGTTGCAGGTCGCGGCCCGAGAAGCACTCTCCAGCCAACGTGCCGAACGTCCAGCGACTGCTCCCAAAGCGAAGGAGCCAGGACCCAAAGACCTAGCTGGCCTGAAGGGGCCCCAGGGGGCCCCCAAGCAGCCCCTCTCCATTTGGGTCTGGGGGCTTTCGTTGGGCCGGGAACCTGGGAGGTACCTGCCCGGTTGCAGGTCGCGGCCCGAGAAGCACTCTCCGGCCAACGTGCCGAACGTCCAGCGACTGCTCCCAAAGCGAAGGAGCCAGGACCCAAAGACCTAGCTGGCCTGAAGGGGCCCCAGGGGGCCCCCAAGCAGCCCCTCTCCATTTGGGTCTGGGGGCTTTCGTTGGGCCGGGAACCTGGGAGGTACCTGCCCGGTTGCAGGTCGCGGCCCGAGAAGCACTCTCCGGCCAACGTGCCAAACGTCCAGCGACTGCTCCCAAAGCGAAGGAGCCAGGACCCAAAGACCTAGCTGGCCTGAAGGGGCCCCAGGGGGCCCCCAAGCAGCCCCTCTCCATTTGGGTCTGGGGGCTTTCGTTGGGCCGGGAACCTGGGAGGTACCTGCCCGGTTGCAGGTCGCGGCCCGAGAAGCACTCTCCGGCCAACGTGCCAAACGTCCAGCGACTGCTCCCAAAGCGAAGGAGCCAGGACCCAAAGACCTAGCTGGCCTGAAGGGGCCCCAGGGGGCCCCCAAGCAGCCCCTCTCCATTTGGGTCTGGGGGCTTTTGTTGGGCCGGGAACCTGGGAGGTACCTGCCCGGTTGCAGGTCGCGGCCCGAGAAGCACTCTCCGGCCAACGTGCCCAACGTCCAGCGACTGCTCCCAAAGCGAAGGAGCCAGGACCCAAAGACCTAGCTGGCCTGAAGGGGCCCCAGGGGGCCCCCAAGCAGCCCCTCTCCATTTGGGTCTGGGGGCTTTCGTTGGGCCGGGAACCTGGGAGGTACCTGCCTGGTTGCAGGTCGCGGCCCGAGAAGCACTCTCCGGCCAACGTGCCCAACGTCCAGCGACTGCTCCCAAAGCGAAGGAGCCAGGACCCAAAGACCTAGCTGGCCTGAAGGGGCCCCAGGGGGCCCCCAAGCAGCCCCTCTCCATTTGGGTCTGGGGGCTTTCGTTGGGCCGGGAACCTGGGAGGTACCTGCCCGGTTGCAGGTCGCGGCCCGAGAAGCACTCTCCGGCCAACGTGCCAAACGTCCAGCGACTGCTCCCAAAGCGAAGGAGCCAGGACCCAAAGACCTAGCTGGCCTGAAGGGGCCCCAGGGGGCCCCCAAGCAGCCCCTCTCCATTTGGGTCTGGGGGCTTTCGTTGGGCCGGGAACCTGGGAGGTACCTGCCCGGTTGCAGGTCGCGGCCCGAGAAGCACTCTCCGGCCAACGTGCCCAACGTCCAGCGACTGCTCCCAAAGCGAAGGAGCCAGGACCCAAAGACCTAGCTGGCCTGAAGGGGCCCCAGGGGGCCCCCAAGCAGCCCCTCTCCATTTGGGTCTGGGGGCTTTCGTTGGGCTGGGAACCTGGGAGGTACCTGCCCGGTTGCAGGTCGCGGCCCGAGAAGCACTCTACGGCCAACGTGCCAAACGTCCAGCGACTGCTCCCAAAGCGAAGGAGCCAGGACCCAAAGACCTAGCTGGCCTGAAGGGGCCCCAGGGGGCCCCCAAGCAGCCCCTCTCCATTTGGGTCTGGGGGCTTTCGTTGGGCCGGGAACCTGGGAGGTAACTGCCCGGTTGCAGGTCGCGGCCCGAGAAGCACTCTCCGGCCAACGTGCCAAACGTCCAGCGACTGCTCCCAAAGCGAAGGAGCCAGGACCCAAAGACCTAGCTGGCCTGAAGGGGCCCCAGGGGGCCCCCAAGCAGCCCCTCTCCATTTGGGTCTGGGGGCTTTCGTTGGGCCGGGAACC
Organism: Gallinula chloropus; assembly: GCF_964237585.1. Classification (NCBI taxonomy): domain Eukaryota; kingdom Metazoa; phylum Chordata; class Aves; order Gruiformes; family Rallidae; genus Gallinula; species Gallinula chloropus. Next base: position 10,495 of record NW_028168825.1, read on the forward strand.
TGGGAGGTACCTGCCCGGTTGCAGGTCGCGGCCCGAGAAGCACTCTCCGGCCAACGTGCCGAACGTCCGGCGACTGCTCCCAAAGCGAAGGAGCCAGGACCCAAAGACCTAGCTGGCCTGAAGGGGCCCCAGGGGGCCCCCAAGCAGCCCCTCTCCATTTGGGTCTGGGGGCTTTCGTTGGGCCGGGAACCTGGGAGGTACCTGCCCGGTTGCAGGTCGCGGCCCGAGAAGCACTCTCCGGCCAACGTGCCAAACGTCCAGCGACTGCTCCCAAAGCGAAGGAGCCAGGACCCAAAGACCTAGCTGGCCTGAAGGGGCCCCAGGGGGCCCCCAAGCAGCCCCTCTCCATTTGGGTCTGGGGGCTTTCGTTGGGCCGGGAACCTGGGAGGTACCTGCCCGGTTGCAGGTCGCGGCCCGAGAAGCACTCTCCGGCCAACGTGCCCAACGTCCAGCGACTGCTCCCAAAGCGAAGGAGCCAGGACCCAAAGACCTAGCTGGCCTGAAGGGGCCCCAGGGGGCCCCCAAGCAGCCCCTCTCCATTTGGGTCTGGGGGCTTTCGTTGGGCCGGGAACCTGGGAGGTACCTGCCCGGTTGCAGGTCGCGGCCCGAGAAGCACTCTCCGGCCAACGTGCCGAACGTCCAGCGACTGCTCCCAAAGCGAAGGAGCCAGGACCCAAAGACCTAGCTGGCCTGAAGGGGCCCCAGGGGGCCCCCAAGCAGCCCCTCTCCATTTGGGTCTGGGGGCTTTCGTTGGGCCGGGAACCTGGGAGGTACCTGCCCGGTTGCAGGTCGCGGCCCGAGAAGCACTCTCCGGCCAACGTGCCAAACGTCCAGCGACTGCTCCCAAAGCGAAGGAGCCAGGACCCAAAGACCTAGCTGGCCTGAAGGGGCCCCAGGGGGCCCCCAAGCAGCCCCTCTCCATTTGGGTCTGGGGGCTTTCGTTGGGCCGGGAACCTGGGAGGTACCTGCCCGGTTGCAGGTCGCGGCCCGAGAAGCACTCTCCGGCCAACGTGCCCAACGTCCAGCGACTGCTCCCAAAGCGAAGGAGCCAGGACCCAAAGACCTAGCTGGCCTGAAGGGGCCCCAGGGGGCCCCCAAGCAGCCCCTCTCCATTTGGGTCTGGGGGCTTTCGTTGGGCCGGGAACCTGGGAGGTACCTGCCCGGTTGCAGGTCGCGGCCCGAGAAGCACTCTCCGGCCAACGTGCCCAACGTCCAGCGACTGCTCCCAAAGCGAAGGAGCCAGGACCCAAAGACCTAGCTGGCCTGAAGGGGCCCCAGGGGGCCCCCAAGCAGCCCCTCTCCATTTGGGTCTGGGGGCTTTCGTTGGGCCGGGAACCTGGGAGGTACCTGCCCGGTTGCAGGTCGCGGCCCGAGAAGCACTCTCCGGCCAACGTGCCCAACGTCCAGCGACTGCTCCCAAAGCGAAGGAGCCAGGACCCAAAGACCTAGCTGGCCTGAAGGGGCCCCAGGGGGCCCCCAAGCAGCCCCTCTCCATTTGGGTCTGGGGGCTTTCGTTGGGCCGGGAACCTGGGAGGTACCTGCCCGGTTGCAGGTCGCGGCCCGAGAAGCACTCTCCGGCCAACGTGCCCAACGTCCAGCGACTGCTCCCAAAGCGAAGGAGCCAGGACCCAAAGACCTAGCTGGCCTGAAGGGGCCCCAGGGGGCCCCCAAGCAGCCCCTCTCCATTTGGGTCTGGGGGCTTTCGTTGGGCCGGGAACCTGGGAGGTACCTGCCCGGTTGCAGGTCGCGGCCCGAGAAGCACTCTCCGGCCAACGTGCCCAACGTCCAGCGACTGCTCCCAAAGCGAAGGAGCCAGGACCCAAAGACCTAGCTGGCCTGAAGGGGCCCCAGGGGGCCCCCAAGCAGCCCCTCTCCATTTGGGTCTGGGGGCTTTCGTTGGGCCGGGAACCTGGGAGGTACCTGCCCGGTTGCAGGTCGCGGCCCGAGAAGCACTCTCCGGCCAACGTGCCCAAACGTCCAGCGACTGCTCCCAAAGCGAAGGAGCCAGGACCCAAAGACCTAGCTGGCCTGAAGGGGCCCCAGGGGGCCCCCAAGCAGCCCCTCTCCATTTGGGTCTGGGGGCTTTCGTTGGGCCGGGAACCTGGGAGGTACCTGCCCGGTTGCAGGTCGCGGCCCGAGAAGCACTCTCCGGCCAACGTGCCCAACGTCCAGCGACTGCTCCCAAAGCGAAGGAGCCAGGACCCAAAGACCTAGCTGGCCTGAAGGGGCCCCAGGGGGCCCCCAAGCAGCCCCTCTCCATTTGGGTCTGGGGCTTTCGTTGGGCCGGGAACCTGGGAGGTACCTGCCCGGTTGCAGGTCGCGGCCCGAGAAGCACTCTCCGGCCAACGTGCCCAACGTCCAGCGACTGCTCCCAAAGCGAAGGAGCCAGGACCCAAAGACCTAGCTGGCCTGAAGGGGCCCCAGGGGGCCCCAAGCAGCCCCTCTCCATTTGGGTCTGGGGGCTTTCGTTGGGCCGGGAACCTGGGAGGTACCTGCCCGGTTGCAGGTCGCGGCCCGAGAAGCACTCTCC